>NC_063045.1:2321135-2621135 GCF_018812025.1 Megalobrama amblycephala | reverse complement strand
ACAGATTTGCAGATATCTGAGTTCCTGACAAAGACTAAAATCAGCTTGCAGAAAATCTCAATTCTGTTTTATCTTTGGTTTTTCAGAATTACATGGCCATTGTTGTGATTCTGCTGAAGCTGTGCTCCGATTGGTCGTCACTGCTCTGATGGGCGTGGCTGCTGCGGCTGCTGCTGTTCTTCTGGTCAATGACGTCAGATCTACGAGAGGTAAAAAGGAGGAAACAGAACAGATGTCATAAATATTGGGACATATATAAGAGTTTTATTTGTAAAGATAAAAAAAAAAAAAAATTGTTCAGTGATATCTGGTGGCCAAAATTATAAATATTCTTTAACAATTCATTTTATTCTTTAATTTTACATTTCATTGTTAATTACAGTTTTCATTTTTTCTTAATTTGTTATTTTAATTTTTCAATTTTGTGTCATAATTGTATGCAGCAACGCCACAAATACAAATGTAAAAATATTTGTCACATCAATAAATCACTGTAGAATTGAACTAAATATTACCTACTGAACTGATATAATCTATGAATCATATATGAGCCTATATTTTAATCATAATAAGAATAAACTATGAATTCAGAATCAGATTGAAGGACGGTTGAATAAAAACACATTTACAGCATTAGACAGTTATTAAAACAGTGTAAAATGTAAAAAAATTATGAAAGTAAGGAAAAAGATTTAAGATTTTGAGATCAAGTTTGAGATTGCTTGTTGTCTTTTATGATGGAATAAACTACAATCCCATGATGCAACATGCATGATACATATATTTTTTCTACAAGAAAATCAATATTTACATATAATAGTATAATACAGTATAATATTAGTATATTACAGTATAATAGTAGTAAAGTATCTCTCTCACACGTGTCCCACATTGTCCTGCAAAATCACATCTACATCCTGAAACAGAGCGATAACCAGCTGCTGTTCTTCTGAATAACAGAATCAGAGCAGAAAACACTGAATTTATCAGTTAAGCATGTTTATATGTTTATATTTATATTATGTATGTTTATCACTGTATCTGCTCAAGACTATTTTGGAAAGATTTAGAAATTAGAAAACTGGTGTGTATGATAGAAATGTGTGTTTGATGTGCTTTATGTAATTTTTTCTCTTTCTGACAGTAATGTAAATAATGTGATTATGTTTTCTTGTGGCATTGAATAAAAAAACAGATCAGATATCATAAATATTGTTATAGTTGTTATAATATAGTTTTAATCTATAATATGATTTACATTCATGCATTTTCAGATGTTTTTTTTTCTCAGAAGTGATTGTGTACTTTGGGTCCATCTGGTGGCCAAAACCCAGAATATTCATCAATATTTCATTTAATTTGCTGCAAATGCTTCAGAAACACAAATGAAGAAAAATATTTGCCAATAAAACACCATCAAATGTAAAATGAGAACTGAGCAGGACCAACTGATATACATCAATAAATCATAAGCCTATATTTTTAATTGAAGGTTGTATAACAATAAATATAAATTCAGATGGAATGATACTGATAAGTTGGTCTGATGGTTATGATGATGAATGAAGATGCTTTAAATGTACAAATATTATTACATTATAGCTCCATGAATTTAGAAATACATTAAACACAATTCAGTAAAACAAACAAATAAACACCAGCAACAACATGCCACAGGAAATCTAAAGTCTTTTTTTATTATAACAGTTTTTCTCATGCAGAAGAATAAATATGATATTCAGTGTAATCAGTCATTTCTGTTCTGGGAGATTTTGTCTTGTTCATTTTCTCCATAAAGATTCACAATCTCTCCTGCCTCCATGAATCACAACACAAACTCTACACTAAGCCTTATTAAGAAGTAAAATAAATAAATAAAATAAAGTGTGTGTAACAGAGTGTGTAAAGACTGTGGATCTTTCTGTAAATATGATGTAATGCAGAAGAGAAATGACAAAACAATGTTTTCATCCTTCACTGACTGTGGATTTAATGATCTTAATAAACGATGCGTGATCTTAAAAACAGTAATTTCAGAGCAATTAGTTTAAATTCATCTTTAACTATAATAATAACCAAAATGCTTTCCGAGTGAAACATGAATGTGAGTCATTACTTGAGCAGCTCAGTTTGAGAGTCAAAGTGAAATCTGCTGTTTCCGATGGTGGAGGTTTCAGATGCATCTTAAAATCAGTTTAACACTGTCCTGTTAGTTCATGATCTGTCGGTCACTGAAGTGTTCACATATTTCAAGTGCTATTATCTGAAAATGGTTCACCTGTTTGTTTTGTTCTTGTGGCGTCTGGTTGGTGAGTAAAACATTAGTTCACACAGCGCTCTTCAAATGAGTCTGCTCAAGTGTAAATGAACGTCTCTGTCCATTCGTGTCTGTCCTCATCTTCCTTTGTGTCTGCTGCTGTTCTGTTTCTTCCTCACTTCACCTTTACAGCTACAAACAAGGTATTTAGTCTTTTATGTTTTCTAGGAGTGTTTGCTGATACAGATGAACTGAAGTCAGTGTCAGTGATGGAGGGAGACTTTAATAGCTGAAATAGATGTGCTGGAGTACAGCTTCACTGTATATGATGATGTTCTTGATGGGAGATTCAGAGACAGACTGAAGCTGGACAATCAAACTGGATCTCTGACCATCACAAACACCAGAACTGAACATGCTGGAGATTATGAACTACAGACCAACAGTGTGAGAAAGAGTTTCAATCTCACTGTCTATGGTGAGTTATATATTGGTTTCACCTGTTTTATTTAGTAAAGCTTTGAAGTAGATCTATCTCAAAATTTTGATTATTTTGATCCTTGAATATTAAAATTACTAAATCCTTTCAACATAGTCGTCTCTGCTACTCGTCTAAATGACAAGTTCATGATAAATATGATTCTTTTGTAAATGTAGAGACAGAAGTGAAGATCAGGACTGTCAGAATGAGACGAGACACTCACTAACTCACTGATGCTGCAATAAACACTTTATATCTTTATTTCATGTATTTCAGCTCGTCTGCCTGTTCCTGTCATCAGCAGAGACTGTTCACAATGTTCTTCATCATCTTCATCATCAAGCCTAAAAGAAAGATTTTTTCAAATCAGAACTTTTGTGAAATCCATCAGATTATATTGAAAAAGCTGATCTTGTGCTGTAGAATCACAGTTCTGCTGTAATCAATAATGTAAATCTAACTCAGAGATTGGGGTCTAAATGAGTTCAGTGATTCAGGTCAAATAATGATTATGTGAAAACATAACCAACACCTGATCATCTTTTCTCTTTGCTTACAACTCAGTTACAGCAGCCCAAACAAAATCTAATATTAAAAACGGGGTCAAGGGTCAAAGTCCAACTAAAGCAAACACTGATCTCTATAAAGGTGACTAAAATAGTGATTTTCTCCTTTTCTCTATCATTCAATAACGGTCAATCGTCACTCAATTAGTAACCTAATATCTCATAAACTAACACTGCTCTTATTTCAACACTTTAACACTCGTGAGTGTGGTCTCACATATACTCCCAGGAGAGTTAATTTAACACTGGAGTTTTTGCTGTATATATAAATGTTACATATTACAAAGTGATATACAGGCTTATTTTTGGAATTAAATCTGAGTTATTCTGAGGAATTTTAGGGGAACCAAAGATCTATTGCGTCATCAGTACGGAAACTATAGCAAAAAGATGAAGTTATAGTACTGAGAAAATATTCTGCAGCACAGATGGTTAACATAAAAACAAGAAGTCCACTGGAGCTCTTAGTGATAAAAATAACAAAATAATTACAATTCAATGCAATTACTGGCAACACGAGATGACAGTAATTCTGACAGAAAAGACCATGAACACAAGATAAATGTTCAAACCTGAAGGCGGGTCAGTCCAGTGCACTCAATTCAGCTCTACATCTGCTCATAATCACTTAAACATAAATTCAAATCATGCAAAAATGGTAGCAAACAATATATGTATATGTATATATATGTATATATATGTATATATTATATATATATATATATATATATATATATATATATATATATATATAAAACTGTACTAGACCATTTCCATCAACAAAAAAGCTAAGAAACTTCAAATGAAAAAGTTGCAATGCAAGATATGTCACAATTGTGTAAACTTAGAATCAACTTTTTTCTTCAATAAAGCAGAATAGGGCTGTGCGGTATGATAATGTATATTGTGAAGAAAACATAAAGTGTCAGTTATTGGAGATTTTGCTATATATCACACAATGTACATGTATCTGCACAGCACACTATGGCTGAAAGTTATTGACATGTTAGAGCAACAAAGAAACATGGATGCAATTGGGAAGTGCTTGACATTAAGAGCTGCTATTAAAGCATATAAACCACCAAAGAGAAGTAAATTCGGTATGCTGACAGGAGGCTTTACATTCACACACACACACACACACACACACACACACACCCAAAGAACATGCATACACTGTAAAAAAAGAAAAGTTGAGAAAACTTAAAAGTTTAAAGGGATAGTTCACCCAAAAATGAAAATTTGATGTTTATCTGCTTACTCCCAGCGCATCCAAGATGTAGGTGACTTTGTTTCTTCAGTAGAACACAAATGATGATTTTTAACTCCAACCGTTGCCGTCTGTCAGTCTTATAATGCGTGTCAAAGGGAACACAATCTATAAGAGTAAAAGAAAAACATGCACAGACAAATCCAAATTAAACCCTGCGGCTCATGACGACACATTGATGTTCTAAGACACGAAACGATCGGTTTGTGTGAGAAACTGAACAGTATTTATATCATTTTTTACCTCTAATACACCACTATGTCCAACTGCTTTGAGTATCCGGTGTGTGAGGTGTGTACACGCTCTGGCTAGTTTAAAGAATTAGTTCACTTTCAAATAAAATTTCCCTGATAATTTACTCACCCCCATGTCATCCAAGATGTTCAAGTCTTTCTTTCTTCGGTCGTAAAGAAATTAATTTTTGATGAAAACATTCCAGGATTATTCTCCTTATAATGGACTTCAATGGCCTCCAGATGGTTGAAGGTCAAAATTACAGTTTCAGTGCAGCTTCAAAGGGCTTTAAATGATATTTCTCACACAAACCGATCTTAGAACATCAATGTGTCGTCACGAGCCGCAGGGTTTAATTTGGATTTGTCTGTGCATGTTTTTCTTTTACTCTTATAGATTGTGTTCCCTTTGACACGCATTATAAGACTGACAGACGGCAACGGTTGGAGTTAAAAATCATCATTTGTGTTCTACTGAAGAAACAAAGTCACCTACATCTTGGATGCGCTGGGAGTAAGCAGATAAACATCAAATTTTCATTTTTGGGTGAACTATCCCTTTAAACTTTTAAGTTTTCTCTTTTTTTTACAGTGTAGAAAGTAGGCTATAGAGTTTACGTGCAAGTATCAAATTTACTTCTCTTTTGAGGTTTATTCCACTTGTGCAATGAGATGGAGACAAAATATGTCAAAATACCTGTCATGGTGAGTATTAACATAACACAGTTGGTTATTTTTGAGTAAAAAATGGGAGAAAACCAAATGCATATAAATAAATATATCGGATCTGTGCAATAGTGTGACAGCAGCTGATGACTAGCCCTGCATCCCAATCTACATACTATATCTGCCCTAAATAGTACTGAATATTACTATTGTCACATACTATTTAGGATGTAAAGTATACACATTGAGATGCAGGCTGGTTCTTAAACAAACATTTTTATGTTTTAGCAAATGATTATCATGACAAAAAAGAGAAAATGATGACACTGACATAAGTCAGAATTAGGACTTAAATTGACTAATTTGTTAATTAAAAAGTCAAAAATTATGATTTAAAAGAAAAAATGATGTAAAAATTCAAAATTATGACATACTAAGTCGAAATAATGTCATCATTTTGACTTATGCCGACTTAGTATGTCATAATTTTGACTTTTTGTCATAGTTTCAATTTTTCATCTGAAAATTATAACATTATGACTTAATTATGTCATAATTATGTCATCATTTTGACTTTTCATCTCATAATTACAACTTAGTATGTCACAATTATGATTTACTAAAGCATTTTTTATTTTTAATGTGGCAGAAATGGGCTTCCATATCCCTTTCATGTTAATCAAACAACAAAAGTAAACAAAAATCACTCAATAATCTGGACTGAATCAATTTTGTCACTTTAATAGGAATCATTATCTTTTAAATTGAGCATCATCACGTGATATTACTGTAAATATTACTGTAAAATATGAACATAACACGTGTACTTGAATATTAATACACATACATATGCAGTGATCCTGCAGATAAACTGTGTTAGTTTCAGTAGTTATTTTCAGCACTAGCATGAATTAGCAGAAGTTCATTAGGAGTATCAACTCTAGTTCAGAAACATGCATGACAGCCGTCAACCACCCGAGTCAAAATGTCATGTGACTGATCCCTCTATATTACATATTACACATTACAATTTTTCTATATTATGCTTAAATTATTATATAACTTCTTCCAGCAAGAAAAATGTTTTAAGAGCCACCAGAAAACTTAATTAATTTTGAATGGATGTCAATTAAAAGACATGCTTTTTACCTGAAACAATTGTATAATTACAGTATCATGGATAACAAGGTCATGCTAATTGTGGATGTGGTGTGCACATCCTGAACACCCTAATTGTCAAATGATTTGAATTATTTTTCACGTTTTTGAGTATGTGTCTGATGAAGTGATCACCTGTTATTTGTGGATAATATCATGTGTTTATACTTTTAAGCCACACTCACATTAGACTTAAGTGTCCAAAATATGCACTCAACAGAGAGAAAATACCCATAATGCACTGTAAGAGTTGCACAAACCAGATTAATTCCCGTTTCTGACCAGAAGAAGGCGCCTGCAGCTGAATCATCCAGCCATCCATATAAGGGTAAATAAGGGTTAAATTAAATGACACACCACTGAACTTCCACATTTAAATCTAACTTTATGAAAAAATTTAAAGTTTGATTAGATACCTTAAATTCAGTGTATGGTAGTGTTCTGAATATATTCAGTTCTAAAAATGAAAATTCTGTCATCATTTACTCATCCTCAAGTTGTTTCATACTTGTATGAATTTCTTTCTTGTGCTGAACACAGTAGAAGATATTTTGAAGAATGTCAGTAACCAAACTGTTGATGAGTCCCATTGACTTCCATAGTATTTTTTTCCATATGAAAGATACAAATATAAAACATTCACATTATTATTCAACTCAATTAATTCAGAATGTCAAATGAAAAATATTTTCATTATGCCATCAAACAATCAGCATTTCTGGTCAGCAGTTGAACAGCTAAAGACAGCTGAAACCTAAAAGTTGTCAGAGTGAGCTGTATAAAGAATCCCTTGAGGGATCCTGATGGTGTCAAACTCCAGACACAGATTTCTGAGGAACTGGTGAAGATCTGCACCTGTAACTGTAACCTGCCAAGGCAGTCTGAGGTTTCAGTGAAGTGCAAGCATAAGTTTATCCACTGCGATTTGCTATATTTGCTATGCATAGTATGTGGCAATGAACCCCCTTTGGTTGGAAGGTGGTCTTTGCAAGTTAAAATAGCTATAGCATTTGATCACTAGAGGAAGCAGTATGCACACTACTTGAGCGCCATGTAGTGTTCAACACAGGAATTTATCTTTCCAAGATTCTCCTTCATCCAGTATAAATAATAATATAGCATGGGGGAACATCCCAGATAACAGAATTTTGTTTTAAGAACATTCTTATTTCAATTCCAAAAATAAGCAAATCAACAAAAAAGCAGTTGTTTAAGCCACTTGCAATCATATTCTGTAATTAAAACAGACATGTTGATCTGCTTTATCAATGCAGAAATATTTTTGAAAAAAAACACCTACAATTGCTGATAAAGAAGCAACTCAACAATAGTCAAGGGTCAAGAGCTCAACTAAAGCAAACACTGATCTACATGATGGTGACCTCAAACTAAACATTTTCAATAACACTTCATCATCTAAACCTCTGTTAATTCTCAATAAGATCTTCTGTAGACGTCTAACAGAAATAAAGTCAGTCTGGTTAGTAATAAGTGAAGCTGGTAATGCTGTTTGTAGAGATGTTGAATCAGATCTTCAGATATTTAATGTCTTTTATCTTCAGTTCATCTAAGGCTGTGGCTGAAGAAAGTTGTAGTTTGCGTTCTTATTTCTCTTTCTTTCAGTGTTTGTTCACAGCAGGTGTTTGAATGATTGAAAGAATGTTTCAGGAACATCAAACTAACCTTTAAATAACATTCTACTAACATTAAGGAAACTGAACCATTTATGTTCTTGGAATGTTACAAATCAACGTTCCTACAATGTTGAATTTTAAATCAAAATTAAGTTGAAAGAACGTTTGAGGAACATTATACCTTATAAAAACGTTCCTCTAACGTCAAGAAAAACTGGATGTTTTTAATGTTCCCAGAATCAACACTGAATATTTAGAGAACATTCTTATAACACAATTCTGTTAGCTGGGATGCCCCCCTTAAGAACAATCTGGGTTTACTTTTAAACTAAAATATTTAAATATAAGTTTAGCATGTGCTGGATGATGATCAGCCAATGTGTTATTATAGGAAATAAATAGAAACATTTGCTCATTTAGTTGTTATAGCACAAAATGTCAAATATTAAAAGGGGGTAAGATGGCATATTTTCACCAAATGTTGGGGTTGATTTGTAAATAAAATGTCAAATGAACTGTTTGTCTGTTTTCTGTATTTTGTTTAATGTTTTACCATTATTATCATTTATTTTTCTTTTGGGACAGTGAGAAATAAAAAATTGCTACAACAACTTAACATTTCTTCTAACAAATAATTGGACAGACAAGAGGACTTGGTAAAACTAATTTTTTTCCCATTGGCTCACCATATAATTTCTGATTGAGCCAATGTTATAAGACAAAAATAAAATTAAATTAAGCGAAATTCAATAAGGCCAATTGAAAAAAAATCAAATTTGGAAAAAAATAAATAAATCTTGCACATCACATGACCATTAATCAACATCAGTGTACCATGAAAATGCAATTGTGTTTATTAAAATATAACCCCAAAACTTTCAGGGGGGATCCAAGTAAATATTTTAGGGGTTCAGCTGACTGTAACAGACTCAGACAATGGATGATGGAAAGAACTCAAAGTAAATTTATTGAAGAAATGAACAGGGTATGCAGTAATTTTTTAAAAATCAGAGTAATATCACTTATGAATAGACTCAAACCAACATATCCCTATGTTTAAAATGAACAAAATTTAAAAAAAAAAAAGTTAAATGTAAAAAAATGATGAAATTCACAGAAAACTTAACTTTATTACAAACAATATACAGTAACATGTCAATTAACAAGACTTGCTCATAAAAAAGTCAAAAAGACTTTACAATCCATGCTTGCTTTCTGACAAATAAACCAAAATATGTTGTCACATGACAGTACACTACAGCCTTTCAATGATACACTAGTGTTGCAAAAATACTTAAAAATGTACTTAAATGTGCTGACAAGTTTAAACATCAATTAAAACAAATGTCTCATGTTAACATGTTTGTGAGCGCGACATGATAAACTTTCTTTAAATGCCATCAAATATGCAGGAATAGAAACTGCCATGTCATGTTTAATATTCATACCAAAATAATGAGACATTAGTTTTTAAATCCATGCTCAGTAGAATATTGAACACTCCGAATATGTCCCAGCCTAACATCTGCTGGAAAGTCAGGTGAAGTTATCCATAACATATCCTCAGTTAACACCATCCTCAGGTTTATCCAAAACACTGGAACTAATGACAATATTACACTAAGACCGAAGTTTTAACTGTAGCTTTCGTTGCTGATAGATCTTTGACGGCAAAGCCTGGGATGCAAAAAAGGACTTTCCTCTGACATACTTCCGAGTGCAGTGGAATCTGAAAGAAAACACATGAGACAGATGATATTAATGCAAATCTTTGCTTTTGTATGGAGGCTGACCAATGAAATGTGTAGCACAAATATATAATTAATATAATATCTAAACCATCTGAAGTCAATGCGTTTAAAGAAAACGTATTCTGCATTTTTGCATCCTCATTTGTCTTTAGTGTGTAATGATGCTGTCTGAAAAAAAACTTCTGCAAAGTTCCAAAGCACAAAATCCCTCCAGAGGGAGTTCTTCTCTATATCAGTGTCAGTTTCTGAACTCCCTGAAATGCCTCCATTATAGTCTTGAGTTTTCTTCCAGGAACGAACACGTCACAATATTCCTCAGTTAAATAATTCATACACAGAATAAAGAAGCGAGGCCTGGTTGAGTTTGTTAGTAGTGTGTTGAAGCTAGTGGTTATGGTAAGGGGCAGGACATTTCCCAAACACGCCTAAAGCGCTTGACCAATCAGAGCACATTTTGCTTTTCAGAAGGAGGAGCTTCATAGAGACAGGAACTAAACAGAGTGTTACTGACAAACTGGGGAGAGAGGAGCTGCAACAATGAAGAATATGAGGAAAATAATGACATAAAAAAGGAAGAGGTGGGCCAGAGCACGGTTCGCATGTAGTGTGAGCACTAACCTTGGCAGAGCACAGAACAGCTACTACTGTTGTGTGCGCTACTGTCATCATTATGACGGCAAACATCTTTATTACTATTCTGATAGTACGCTTATCAATTCATGTAATTAATTTGAGTGTATTTGGGTTTATAACGGGTCTGCTTCTCAAGTGAGTAAAACTGCAAATTCCTTCATTAACGTCAGCAGCTGCCTTTGTAATAACCCTCTGATACGTGCAAGGGAAAATCAATGCATGGCATAAATGATAATATATGTTAGGCAGTATCTTAGCAAAAGTGCGTTCTTCCTATTTTCTTCCATTCAAAAAGTTGCATCGTATATGACGTAAGCGTGCTACGGCCCGGAACGTAGTAGGGAGGGGGACAATCGCGCTCAGGCTCAGTTCAAGGCAACTGTGCCTAGTGTAAGTACACCCTAATTCAGAGATTGGGCTCTAAATGAGTTCAGTGATTCAGATCAAATAATGATTATGTGAAAACATAACCAACACCACCTGATCATCTTTTCTCTTTGTTTGTCTGGATGTTATAACTCAACTATAGCAACCAAAAAAATCTAAAATATTAAAAAGTCAAGGGTCAAGAGCTCAACTAAAACAAACCCTGACCTCCACGATGGTAACTTAAAAATTGTGATTTTCTCCTTTGGTGATTCTGCTTGTTATCATCAGGTGTCTTCAATAATGCTCAATCATCACTCAATTAATCACTTATTTATCTCATTAATGCTTCAGTGGATGGAATGAAAAATATGGCAGGACTTTTACTTTCTGACCCCTGGATTACCCACCTCTGAACACAACTGGCCCTGCACTGGACCTGAATAGGTTTGTGTTGGTACCGATTCCCAGCCTCAAGTAAACCAGAAACTCTAAAACTGAGCCACACCTGAGCCTTATCCACACCGTAGGGAAAAAAACAAACATAAAAAAAAAAAAAAACCTCTCAATGACTCTCAGCTACAGCTGCCAAACAAAAATTTTAAATGATAGCACCCTATTTTTAAAAAGTGTGAACAGAAATATTCATTACTCTTTTTACAGAAAAAACAATGTTATTTTACATTATATACTGAATTAACTACACACTACATTTCTTTCACACTAAAGATCATACTAAAGATCTTGTTGAGAATTAACAGGTTTAGATGTTTAGTGGCCTGATTCACTGATACCAGAGTCTCTGATTAAACTGTTTAATGTTAATTGTTAATTTCTCAAATTCCAATAGTGTTGTAATACTCTAAAAAAAAAAAAAAAAAAAAAAAAATATATATATATATATATCTATATATAAAGTCCTTACGCAGAAAACATTTTTACAGGTTTGAGTAGACTCACACAGACATCAAGAATCAGCGTATGAATCTCAACAATGGTGACAATCAAACTCTGAACATCACAAAACCAGCTACTAAAGTCACAAAAAAGCTTTTTGATTGTCACCATTGTTGAGATTCATATGTTGATTATTGATCATGAGAGATCTGTTAATGTTTAATGTCCTGTTGTGATTTAAAGGGTTTCTGCTGAGTTTTGTGGGTCACCATTGTGCTGGAGAGTAGAGCCTGAGCTTCAGTCTGTGCTTCATACTAAAGGTTGGACTTGAAAGTGTTCCTTATAACTTGTCAAATAAACCTAATCCATTGATATTGACATGCAGCCAGGAGTTGTGTTTCCTGACATTTATATGTGCTTGATTTTGACACCGGATAAATACATAAAGCAAATCTGCCTGTGAATATTTTATATAACTACAATATAGGTAGGTTTTAGGGGTGTGACGGGAGCTCGTGTCACAAGATCTCGCGAGACTAAACTGTGACGAGATTTCTCGTCGAGGCGAAAAGTAGTCTCGTGATGTTGCCATGACAGACAGAGTGTTAGGATGATTAGGAAAGAATATGCCACCACTACGTTTACATTACGCCTCCACTGTCGTTTTCCTTTGTATTTAAATAAAAAACTTTTAATTCAGTTGGATAACGGTCGCTGCCGCTCCATATTTACAGAGTTACGCGCGATCGTGAAAGTGAAAGTAAACGCGCGCGCGCATTCAAACGTGATTTCAATACCCCGCATTTGAAAGCGGCTCCCTGATGAATACAGATATCTCTCAATATGAAAGCTATTTTAGGCTGGGCAGTGTAGTTGTAACCATCTCTTAGCTCTGTATCAAAGAAAAATTTGGTCTTATTTGATCTTTGAATATTGAGAGAGTGCGATTATGGTTGCACTTAATGTAAAGTGTCACCATGAAAATGAATAAGAGTTTTCTCTTAATCTTATTAAGCTCAAACAATAAGGTTTCATTTGTTAACATTAGTTTATGCACTGTGAACTATCACAAACTAACAATGAATGATTATTTTATTAACTAACATAAACAAAGATTAATAAATACTGTAGCAAATATATTGCTTATTGTAAGTTGATGTTGGTTAATACATTAATGCTAATAAATGAGACCTTATTGTAAAATGTTACCATCATGTACAGTAAGGTCTGAAGAGACTGAAATCATACAGAAGAGAAGTCAGTCAGTTTGTGGCAAAAACCTTTTACAGTACTTGAGTATTGTTGTCTTTTACAGCATATGATAATTCATACTCAGAAAGTAGAACTGAAATGACATTGATTACAAGATGATTAGTTAAAACATTTCAAATACACCTGCAGAATATTTTTGCTAGTCAAGTATTTCGCCATCTTGTCTCGTCTCGTGAACTCAATCTCGAGTCTCGTCTCGTCTCGTGAGATACCTGTCTCCTCACACCCCTAGTAGGTTTAAATCCGAGTAATCACTTATATCGATGTTAAATATATAGTCATATTCTCCAGCCCTAAAACTTGTATAGTTTTTGTCAGTGTTTATTTAAAAACACCCAATTATGCAGAATATAAGATGGTAAATATTTAATTGATCAGTTGTCAACACAATATATAACAATATAATATATATACGGTATGATTTTACCTCAAAATCCAACAATTTGACACAAAATGATAACTGTAAAACGTTTCTCTGCCTGGAGTCAAGCTGTTTCTGTGAATTGCAGTGATCCATTTACTTCTTTTTTCTGTAGCTTTCGGCAGTCTTTAAATATATACCTCAGGTTTTGTGTCAAAGCTATTTGTACAGTCAGTCACAAAGCTCTTTCCTGTTTTAGATGTGTTTTGTGCGTTTTTCACCGCATTCACACTGAAACCCAATGCTGCCGCTCAGTCTTTGTGCCACTTAGTGGGCGTAACCGCAGTCATAACGGTCGACGGCGACGTCACGTGCATACCCTCTATAGGAGAGAGCGTGGCAACAGGATCATTTAGTCTCATTACTTTTAATGAAGATGATTGTGTGTTGAGCGTCTGTGACTTGCTTTCAGTTTCATATGCAGCAGTTTGCACTGTCATATCTGGATATAACATGTTATTTAGCCTAGCACGCTCTCACACGTTTATTTTTTAGCATTTTTGGGAGAAGTTAAATTTACATATGTGGTTTTAACAACCAGATGCATTCAGACTTCATTTAGCGTCCCAGACCACCTCCTGAAGTGGTTTGAGCGATCGGAATTTAATCTGATTTTTTTTGTCTCGAATGCGTTTCGGAGGGCATTTACACCTGGTCTTTTCACGATCGGATAGCTATCCCATCCGAGAAAATGCATGAAGTGGCCAGGTGTAAACAGGCCCTAAATGACTGACCATCTTGATCTAAAATATGGTCATTATTACACTGGAATATTTGAGTTACTCACCACCAGAGACAGAAACATTGAATAACTTGAATGAGGTTTCTCCACTTCTGTTGTTCTGTAGTTGATATTCTCCAGAGTCTGTGGTTCTGGTGTTTGTGATGGTCAGAGATCCAGTCTGATGATCCAGCTTCAGTCTGCCTCTGAATCTCCCATCAGGACCATGATCTGTAGTCGTCCTTTTGGTCCCTCCTTTGGTTTTAGCTATGACAGTGTCTTTGTCTCCAAACATCCACAGGATCACATCATCTGTCTGTAGTCTAGTATCAGTGTTGAGTGTGACGGGTTCTCCCTCCATCACTAGTTTTACCTCATCTGTCACAGCAGCACAGAAACAGAAAATATAGTAGATAATTTAGAACAAGAAAACAAACCATAGTAAAAAGCAGCTAAAGCAACATGAACTCATTCTCTCATTTTATAACTGTAAATGTAGCTATAATTCTATTTTACAGGTCAAATGGCTCAATTCCCATGTTTGTTGTGATCTGTGTTTTGGACCATCATTGTATCTGATTCATGTATGATTAGTTACTGTAACATATGGTGCATTAATTCACTAAACCACTAAACCAGATTGTAAACGTCTAACTTATGATCAGATAAATATTTTTTTTATTGAATTTACATTGCTGTCATTTGTTCTACATTTGACTTTCGTTTGTACCAGTCTACAGGTCTAATTTTGATCAACTGTAGACTTTATATTTTAAAGATTGGAGTTACTCACCAAAGACAGAAACAATGAATCTCTTAGATGAGGTTTTTCCACTTCTTCTGATCTTTAGTTCATAAACTCCAGCATGTTCAGTTGTGATGTTTGTGATGGTCAGAGATCCAGTCTTCTTGTCCAGCATCAGTCTTTCTCTGAATCTCCCATCAGGAACATCATATATAAAGTTATCTCCTCTTTTGATTTCAGCTATAGGAGAGTTTTCATCTTCAAACATCCACAGAATCTGATCATCTGTCTGTAGTTCAGCATCAGTGTTTAGGGTGACATCCTCTCCTTTAGTCAATGATAGTGGCGTCACTGCATCTGTATCTGCAGCACACAGAAACAGAGAAACACAGAAATTAGAACAAGAAAACCAAAAACAGCAGAAATGAATGAAATCAGCACTGGTCATTTCGCTCCAAATCTCTCACCTACTCAGTGCCTGATCATTAAACCGTCTAAACAGTTAAACCCCACTCATACTCACACCACAAGAGAAACCAGCCTGAGCTGCTTTAAGATGGCCTAAGCTTGTTAAAGCTGGTCTTCTAGCCTGAGCAGCCCAAAATGTCTCTAAAACCAGCCCACAGACCAGGCTGGGAGACCAGCTAAGACCATGTTACCAGCTTCAACAGGCCAGGAAAACTATTGTGCCCCAGAAGACTATGACAGTCATACAGTACAAACACACACACAGTTTGATAAAACGATTTGAAACGTGGGGCCAGGGATCGGTTGCACAAGCTGTGTGCAAGTTACTACTTAGCATAATTTTGACGTAAAGAGGCACCAAGTTATGACTTGCACACTACTAAATATTTTTGAGTTGCACCATTAATCTTAGTTAAAATGTACAAACCGATTCCAAAAAAGTTGGGACACTGTACAAATTGTGAATAAAAACAGAATGCAATGATGTGGAAGTTTCAAATTTCAATATTTTATTCAGAATACAACATAGATGACATATCAAATGTTTAAACTGAGAAAATTTATAATTTTAAGGGAAAAATAAGTTCATCAACATCATAGCATCAACACATCCCAAAAAAGTTGGGACAAGGCCATGTTTACCACTGTGTGGCACGTCTGGGGACTGAGGAGACAAGTTGCTCAAGTTTAGGAATAGGAATGTTGTCCCATTCTTGTCTCATACAGGCTTCTAGTTGGTCAGCTGTCTTAGGTCTTCTTTGTCGCATCTTCCTCTTTATGATGCGCCAAATGTTTTCTATGGGTGAAAGATCTGGACTGCAGGCTGGCCATTTCAGTACCCGGATCCTTCTTCTGCGCAGCCATGATGTTGTAATTGATGCAGTATGTGGTCTGGCATTGTCATGTTGGAAAATGCAAGGTCTTCCCTGAAAGAGACGACGTCTGGATGGGAGCATATGTTGTTCTAGAACTTGGATATACCTTTCAGCATTGATGGTGCCTTTCCAGATGTGTAAGCTGCCCATGCCACACACACTCATGCAACGCCATACCATCAGAGATGCAAGCTTCTGAACTGAGCGCTGATAACAACTTGGGTTGTCCTTGTCCTCTTTAGTCCAGATGACATGGCGTCCCAGTTTTCCAAAAAGAACTTCAAATATTGATTCGTCTGACCACAGAACAGTTTTCCACTTTGCCACAGTCCATTTTAAATGAGCCTTGGCCCAGAGAAAACGCCTGCGCTTCTGGATCATGTTTAGATATGGCTTCTTTTTTGACCTATAGAGTTTTAGCCGGCAACAGCGAATGGCACGGTGGATTGTGTTCACCGACAATGTTTTCTGGAAGTATTCCTGAGCCCATGTTGTGATTTCCATTACAGTAGCATTCCTGTATGTGATGCAGTGCCGTCTAAGGGCCCGAAGATCACGAGCATCCAGTATGGTTTTCTGGCCTTGACCCGTACGCACAGAGATTGTTCCAGATTCTCTGAATGATATTATGCACTGTAGATAATGATAACTTCAAACTCTTTGCAATTTTTTCTCTGAGAAACTCTTTTCTGATATTGCTCCACTATTTTCCGCCGCAGCATTGGGGGAATTGGTGATCCTCTGCCCATCTTGACTTCTGAGAGACACTGCCACTCTGAGAGGCTCTTTTTATACCCAATCATGTTGCCAATTGACCTAATAAGTTGCAAATTGGTCCTCCAGCTGTTCCTTATTTGTACATTTAACTTTTCCAGCCTCTTATTGCTACCTGTCCCAACTTTTTTGGAATGTGTAGCTCTCATGAAATCCAAAATGAGCCAATATTTGGCATGACATTTCAAAAATGTCTCACTTTCAACATTTGATATGTTATCTATATTCTATTGTGAATAAAATATAAGTTTATGAGATTTGTAAATTATTGCATTCCTTTTTTATTCACAATTTGTACAGTGTCCCAACTTTTTTTGGAATCAGGTTTGTAGATATTTAAACAAAATATTTACAGAAGCTTCCAATCAAGAGTAATGTTTGGAATAAAAGTGCAAACTGAATGAACTGTACCAGCAAGCTCTTTTTTTTTTTTTACCTGACAGACTTCAATCTTTATAAAACTGACATTTACACTCACTTACATTTTAAGAGAGAGATATATATATAAAAAATAAATAAATTTGTTAGTGTCTCTTTAACACAAACCCGTCCTAACATCCTCTGTGTGCAACAGTCCATGCTGTGCATATCAAATAAATTCAGTCATAATCAATAAAAGTAATTTCTTATTTTTTGTATCAGTATTTGTTTACTGATCCTTATTAATTTTGTTTCAAATACAGTTTATGAATGATATTTACATGAATGATATGTTATTCATGATTAAGTAGTATCATTTTTACCGTTAGTTATGTGAGGGAAAGAAATTAGAATAAACTGAAACTCATAGCATTTCAACTTCTGCTCACGTATTTCAAGGCTGATATTGGATTATTGACAGGGTTGTTGCACATTTTTTAAAGTCAAATTTAAGGCTTTTTAAGACCTGAAGAAATAAAAATGAATACTATACATTAGGGGTCCGCAATATTGACAAAATTTTTATCTCAATATTTTAAAATTTGTTTTAAAAGTTTCAAAGTTGGTGATAACAATAATTAGGCCTGTTGTGGACAGCTGACTCACGAAGACATTCATAGTATTCATATTATGCGGTGGTCAGTGCACAGCAGTAACAGAAATTAACATTTTTTTTAAGGGGCAATATTTGCCACCTTAAATTTATTTCCAGGGGTATTTTACCTACATATGGGCATTTTTCTGAACTTATTAGATGTATGCATCACCTTTTATGTCAAATTCTAACATTCAAATCAAATTCAATTAGAGTAATAGCACAGTAAAGGGCTGTTACCAATCAAATGAAATCATTATCAACATAATCCATATTTGTAATGCAGAGGTGACACAAAAGCGGCATGAGAAGTGGCATTAATATATTTACACAGCTTTTACAATTGTCTATATAAATTTAATTCAATTTTTAATTTGAAATTATTTCTAATTTTAACTTTTTAATTAAAATGTACTTTGAATATGAAACTAAACTGCCAGTAGGTGGCAGCAAGTCACTGTCTTAACAAGTAAGTCATTCATTTAACCGATTTGTTCAAACGACTGATTCATTCAGTATAAAAAATCATTTCTGTCTGTTGTACGGAGACTCTGTTCTGATGTTCATTTTGGAATTTTCGTTGGCAAAATAAAGAAAAAACAGACAATATTGTGTCTAAAATACATTAAAATAAATATCACATTTGCAATAATGCTAATTTTGGGAAAACGGCACTCTTGCTCGTGTGATATAGTAATATAAACTACATCATATCATATGATTTAATAAAACTCATCAGGGCAAAAATGCCTGTGTATCTTGAATTTTGAGGGCATATAACTGCATGATTTAGATGTGTCGAAGTCAAAGTGTCATCTAAAATTTAAGACCTCTCATAAGTAAAAAAAAAAATAACTTTTTATGGCCTTAAATTTTAAAAATCTAATTTAAGACTTTTTAAGGAACCCTGATTGAAGGTAAACAACATTCGTATTATATTACTCTAAGAAAAGCTTATGACCTACTAGCTCTGTTCTGCCTTAAGGACCAATGGTACAACCAAATAAAGTACAGAGTTCGTTACAAACTAGCTAGTAGTCTAGTCCTCTAGTGTGGACTTTACTTTCCAATTTAAGTAAGAACTTACTGGTGCAACCCGACCCAGTTGCATTAGCTGCCAAGTTAAGACTGTCCTGAAAACTAGTTTGACCAACTAGTTCGTTTTTTGGATTCAAATTAGACTGATCAGCCTTTTTTATGTAACTAACTTAGAAAAGTTATGACCAGTCTTAAAGAAAAAAAATGAGATGACTAACTTTAAGACTAATTCAAGCAGTTTATGCAACTGGCCACCTGAATTTGAACAAACTCTAATGTAGTCTAACAAAGCTAATTGTTTTTCCCTTATAGTATGTATTAACCATAATATGGTGTACTTTACGTTTCAGTTTAGGGATCTTGTGGTGATAGCAAAACCCAACAGCTACAATCGCCAGCAGGACACCAACAACAACAACAACAACAACAATCCCTGCTATTTCATCTGAAGACAGACCTGGTAGTGTAATGATAAAGAGAGACAGTCATTAGTGTGAGTGAATGAGTCTGACTAAAACACTTTGGAAAAATTGCATTTGGCTATAACAAGGTAAATATGAATCTGATTCTGTTTAAGATGAATAATTAACATCTAATATTTTGAAACATGTCAGCGGTATTAAAGCTTTTACTCAGATGTCATGGGCTCTGACATGTTAAATTGTTCATTTAACTTTAGGATTGTTTATAGAGCTCTGATTACCTTTCACCGACTTGATCGACTTACTACTGACAGTAACATTGACTCTCAGGTGTCTGTTGCTGTTGATCTGCAGTTCATAGAGTCCAGAGTCTGAGGTTTTGCATTTGGTGATGGTCAGAGATCCAGTCTGGTTATTAAGCTGCAGTCTGTCTCTGAATCTTTCATCATCAACATCATAGAACTGTTGGGCCAGTGAGGACTGGTTTTTATAGATTCCAGCTAGGATAGTGTCTCCAAACATCCACATTATCTCATCATCTGTCTGTATTTCAGTAAGACCAGTCTGTAGAATGACAGAATCTCCCTCCATCACGGACTCCGTCCTCATTTCACCTGTAACAACAAGCACATAAAGAAAAAAGAATTAAATGCATACAGGAAGATTAAACAAATATTGCAGTTAAAAACGAAAAGAGATTTCATCATAAGATCAAGTGACTGTGTGGTCTGATGTATAAATGTTATGTTGACACAAAATGGGCACTGAAGGGGCATACTTCATATCCCACAAACCTAATTAGGATTAAATAAAAACAAACTTGGTGTAAATACATGCAGAATTCTACATGGAATCCTATAATGAAATGTGTGAATTTGTGAATTCACTGGCCAAGAAATGAACAGAACAGTTTGATTCAATACTCCATTTTTCATTTAATAATAATAATAAAAAATCATTAAATTTAAAATTGAAAAATCTCATCTTCATGTATGAAGTTAAAAATTCAGATCCGAAATCCAGACTGATTCATATTAACACATAATATTAACGATATACATTACCAGTCAAAAATTTAGAAACTACTATTTTTAATGTTTTTGAACAAAGTCTCTTATGCTAATTAAGGCTGCATTTATTTCATAATAAATACAGAAAAAACAATATTGTGAAATATTACAATTTAAAATTATGGTTTTCTAGTTTAATATACTTTAAAATATAATTTATTTCTGTGATGCAAAGCTGAATTGTCAGCATCATTACTCCCGTCTTCAGGGTCACGTGATCCTTTATTATTGTTTTTTCTGTATTTATTATGAAATAAATGCAGCCTTAATGAGCATAAGAGACTTCGTTCAAAAACATTAAAAATAGTAATGTTTCCAAACTTTTGACTGGTAGAGTAAGACTGCTAACAGATCAGATTATGAAGTCTTTTCCCATATCATTTCCATCCTTGACAGCAAAATTGTCTTTCAATTTTAAAAAAGCACATTTATTGGAATAAAAATTAATATGCACCATTAACTTTTTTTGTTTACTGGCATGAGAATAGCCAAAACATATATTCATAATGTATTTTCTGAAAACAATTTGAATATTTTATTCACATTTTTTAAAGTTTTACTTCTCACGTAAATTTTTCAATTTTTATGCATGATTGATATTTTTACACTATGAAAATGAAGGGGAAAAATAAAATTTACAACCAGTCTCTGGTAAAGTGATGAAACAAACTGTAACAATACGTGTTTCCACACGCACACATCAACATATCTCTTGAACAGGAAGACTTTCTTTGACAGAGGGAGGCGTGGCCTCAAAATTAAAGTCATTAGGAAATCAAAACTGACAATTCTTGTTTTGTTTTTTTAATGGAATATTGCTATATCTATTCTAAATTATTTATCCGTCCACATCATTTGTTTTAAATTCATGTGCCTCTAATCTTGAATCAGAATATCTTCCCTTCCCTCTTGCAGTGACATCTCTTAATGTTGACATGCATTTTCTGTAAAGCTGCTTTGAAACTATATGTATTGTGAAAAGCGCTATACATACAGTATAAATGTGAACTGAATCTCTTCTATTCTCTGATGATGAAGGCGGTGCAACCTGTCACTCACATGAGATCCACCAATAGCAAACCACAAGCATCCAATCAATTCCCCACAGACAAAATCAAGCCCCGCCCTGTTAAAAATCAACATTTGTGTTCTACTGAAGAAACAAAGTCAATGCCCTAATTAAACTAAGGCTTAACCTTAAACTTAATCTAAGCCCTGTCTGTGAAACCGGGACTAAAAGACACAAGCTACTCACCGCTGACAGTCACATTGAATGACTTGTGTATGGTGTGATTGCTGCTGCCGGTACTGATGTCGACTTCATAAAATCCAGAGTGTTCGGTTCTGATGTTCCTGATGGTCAGAGATCCAGTCAAATAGTCCAGATGCAGTCTGTCTCTGAATCTCCCATCAGCACCATCATGTTTAGAGACTTTTCTAGCCTTTCTATTGATTTCAGCTACAGGAGGGTGTTGATGTTCAAACCTCCACCGTATCACATCATCTGTCTGTATTTCAGTAAGATCGGTGTTTAGAGTGACTGGATCTCCCACCATTACTGACACTGACTTCACTGGATCAACAGGCAGAGCTGGAAAAGAAACAGAAATAGTTACTGCAACTGTTCAGATCATCACTGGTCCAAAAGCACATTTCAGCTCTTGAAGATCTCCTGGATAAAGCAGCAACACTTTTGACCATCCAGAGGATAAGTAATCTGGAGAACTGATGGATGGAAAGCAAAAACAAAAAACTTCTAAAAGCAAATGTGTTCATAAAATAATTCCTCACTCTTGTATGACTTGCGCTTGTCAATGAGGCGAAGTTGGTTAGCGAAGTTATGATTCTATGACTAAATAATCACATCTGCTATATGTATGTCCATTTCCAGGCATATGAGAACTAGAGCAGGCACTAATTACAACATTTACAAACTGATACTCACCACTGACATTGAATATCTTGTTTAGAGTATGTCCGCTGGTTGCTTCATAAGGTCCAGAGTGTTCAGTTCTGATGTTTCTGATAGTGAGATCTCCAGTTTGATTGTCCAGTTTCAGCCGGCCTCTGAATCTTTGATTAAGAGCTTCATCATATATATAGCTCTTATCGGCTCCTCTGTTGATCTGAGCTATGAGGGCGCCTCTAGCTCCAAACCTCCACTCTAACACATCATCTTTCTCTATTTCAGTGAGATCCGTGTGTAAAGTGACCGAATCTCCCTCCACCACTGACACTGGCTCACCAAACACACCTGCAGATAAAAAATGAACAATTAGGCAGACAAAAATAGATCCAATTATAAACAGACTTATGTGCAATCCAGAAGCTTGTGTTCTTGTGGTGTCATCATCCCAAAGAGGCACAAAATCACTTTTACGGGCCTTTGACTGTTTCCTGCTGGTAGAATGACCTGACCAACTCAAATCGAGCTTTTTCGTCAACACTTGACCTATTAATACTAACACTTACTATTCTATTTCTATGCTATTTTTAATTTAAAAATGTTTGCAACATGTACTGTGCTAGACTAACTGGGACTGGGACTGGTTATTTTTGGTTTGATTGCTTCTATTGTTCTCGTCATTTGGATAAAAGCATCTGCTAAATAATTAAATGTAATCTGTCAGCATACAGACTTGATGTAAATTAGTCTTGCCTAAAAAACTAATTTCATAGTTTACATTAAATTGAAATACAAATTATAGATTTAATTTAATAATAGGTTAACAAAACGGGTAAGAGTTGGTTTTATATTCGCACATTCGGACATCCGTATTCAATAGCCTTGTTAATCACACTACATTGGACATTCAGTGGACATTCACAAGTAAATATGCCATTAAAACAATACTTGCCTATTTTGATCGACTGTGAAAAATGTTGTAAGTTGACAATCGTTGGTTGTCAATATCATGTCGCTGCTTAAAATTCGCAAACATTAATTTATTGCACATTTATTGGAAAGTCTGAATTTATCAGAAGTCCGAATGTGCGAATATAAAACCAGCTTTACCGAAGTCTCAAAAAATACAGAACTCATGAATACCATAACTGTGTCAGCACAGCAGGACAAAGTAACATGTATTTGTTGTAATAAAAGCTTGTCAATCTGCACATGGTGCAGAATCTTTCAAAAAACATGAAATATTAAATATAAGGAAAAATAAATGTTAGCAGATGACAAGGGTTGTTGCATTACTTTCCCTATTTACATTTACTCTTTGTTCATGGCATTAATTGACAGTTTCTGATAAGTATTTCCATGAGTAGATCGAATTAAGTTTTCTGTCAGACATATAGGGAAACAATATATCATGTATTAACTAACAAACTCACAATGAACAATTATGTTAGTTAATAAAAATACAGTAATTCAATAGTTTGTTCATGTTCACAGTGCATTAACAAATGTTAATACAACTTTTGATTTGAATAATGTATTGGTAAATGATTAATTAACATTAACTAAGATTAATGAATGCTGTAGAAGTATTGTGCATTAATTAGTTCATGTACAACAACAACTAAAGTAGTTAATTTATGTTACAAATGAAACCTTTTTGTAAAGTTTTACCATTCTCAAAATACACAGACATTACCACAAATGTGTTTCAAACAACCATCCACAATCTTCCCTACTTTTACTAAAACACTTAAGAAATAAACTTTGACCCCATCTTAACAAACATTAACATCGTGCCCTTTAAATGGGGAGTAAATGTAGCTATCAAGGTCAGGAAACTGTTCGTGCCTTAAATGCTACTAAAATATAGTTCATTTATTAGGAAACTGTGTGAATAACAATATGAAAATAAACTGGGATTTTACAAAGTAAGTTAATACTAAACTGTTAAGTAAATAAACATAATCTTACCGTCAAAGACAATATAGAACACAAAGAACAATAACATCTTCTTCATATTGCTGTGGATGTCAGTAAAATATCAATATACGAACACATGAAGATGATAGGCTATTATTTGTAATCTGCGCCGCTGTGTCGTTGTCAGTTATTCCCGAGGTGATTGATAGACAAATCACTGAAAACTCGACTGAAGATCGACAGAAAACTCAATGCCGACTGTTGATGAATTTATTTGATTAGCCAATATCTGTTATCTGTCATTAAAAGCAAAAAAGGGCCGAATTCTCCGTGACACTCGATTTATAGGTACAGTCAGGGGCGGCTCCAGGATCAGTGCCAGTGGATATTCCCAATCCCAAGTATCATTGAAACTATCATAAAAACAACACGTGACATGCGAGGGCCAGTCAGGGCAAGTACACCTGTCTGCAGCCTGCATAACTGGGCGGGGCTACACCTGTCACTCCGCCCCATGCCTACTCTGGCTTGCTCAGTCGTCATTCATAGGCAAAAATGATAGAAAGGCTCTGTCTCAAATGGCACGCTAAACACTCGAGTTCTTTTTACGAGTCCGACTCCGCAGTCCGCACTTTAATGACATAACCCCCAGCCAGTGGCGTTGCACAGGGGGAGCTGGGGGGCTTGAGCCTGCCCCTTTGATCTCGAAAGTGAAAGTGCCCTTTGCGGTCGCATCGCGGTGCTCTCGCGTTCTCATTTCTCCCCCCCGGAACGCGATTTCTACTGCAGGAGAAACACACAATCACACAACGCCCTCTAAATATTCAGTGTTGGTTCTGGGAACATAAAAAAAACATTAGCCTAAGTTTTCTTGACGTTACAGTTAATGTTCCTCAAATGTTCTTTCAACTTAATTTTGATCTAAAAAATCCACATTGTAGGAACGTTGATTTGTAACATTCCAAGAGCATAAAAATTGTCCAGTTTCCTTAATGTTAGTAGAATGTTATTTTAAGGTTAGTTTGATGTTCCTGAAACTTTCTTTCAATCATTCAAACACCTGCTGTGAACAAACACTGAAAGAAAGAGAAATAAGAACACAAACTACAACTTTCTTCAGCCACAGCCTTAGATGAACTGAAGATAAAAGACATTAAATCGCTGAAGATCTGATTAAACAACTCCACAAACAGCATTACCAGCTTCACTTATTACTAACCAGACTGACTTTATTTCTGTCACACGTCTACAGAAGATCTTACTGAGAATTAACAGAGGTTTAGATGTTGATGTCTTATTGAAAATGTTCCTTTAGTTGATATCTTGTCCCTTGACTATTGTAGAGTTGCTTCTTTATCAGCAACTGCAGGTGTTTTCAGAAAACATTTTTGATAAAGCAGATCAACATGTCTGTTTTAATAACAGATGAATGATTGCCTATTTGAAAGTGAACATAAAAAAATGTTAAATTCAGCATGTCATCACAGCTTTTCTCCTGCAGAGAGCAGAATGACTGTTACTGTGACCAGCTCAGTTTGTGAAATCTGCTGTGGTCTCCGTCATTGACATCTGTGCAGAGATGTGGTTTGAGCTGTTATTTGATGGATGTGGCATGCGTGCAGATAGACTTCCTAAACCATGATATGAAACTATTAAAAACACAATGATAATAGACTATCCAGAGTATGAATATACTAAATCTATAGTAGGCCTATATTTGTGTATTGTTTTTACCAGCTTTCACCATGTTTTACTGTATGTAACAGCTGTAGATGCGGTAATTTCAATGAAGTGTTTGGATTAGGGTGGTCAGTTTTGGATGCAGATTAGATGGTGAAAATAAGTGTATTAAATGAAAAAGGTAGATATGACTAGAAGTCACATGACTGAAATGTCCCAGTGTTACTGTTAAATATGTTTGAAATATGTTAATAAATCAGATTTTAGCAGCACCATATGTTACTATACTCAATATTATGCAATCCAGTCCAAAATTTTATGTCTACAACATCATTATCCACACAGACTCTTTGAGAACCCCCCCTTCTCTCTCCCCTTCTGCAATCCAGTCCAAAATTTTATGTCTACAACATCATTATCCACACAGACTCTTTGAGAACCCCACCCTTCTCTCTCTCTCTCGCTCTTTCACACACACGCAAACACACACACTCTCAGACTCGCACTCGGTCTATTCTGAAATAGTATTACTCCTGTGTATCTCTACAAGATTTTCCTTCAAATTACAACATTTTCAGATAATCTTTGCAAACATCTTGAGTGAGACATCTTAATTGCAGGAAATGTTTCACTCATTTGTTTTTTGCTGTTTTTGCTTTTGGTGTTTGGCTGGTAAGTTAGAACATGTTTTTATGGTTTTAATTAGCAAATTTATATCACTGTGAAATCTAGTCTGGATTCAGGTTTGTGATCTCAGATTAAACACTCACTGTAGTATGAATATGATGTTCTACTTACTCAAGCTGTATGAATATGCAGAATATGCTGCTGAATGCACTCTTAGAAAAAAAGGTTCTTTGGGGTTCTATATAGAACCTTTTAGGGGTTCCATATATGAAGCGCCTAGAACCTTTTTTGGTTCTATATAGAACCTTTTCTTCTAAGAGTGTGTAAACCGTTGCAACCGTTACAAGTTGAGCTCAAGCTCAAAAGCATGACGATTTAATCAAGTGTGATCGGTTTTGAATTTTAAACTTTTCTTCATTAAGAACTTCAGTGTGTGACTGAGAAACGGACTCTGTTCTTCAGGAGTGTTTGGTGATCCAGTGAAGTCAGTGTCAGTGATGGAGGGAGATTCAGTCACTCTAAACTCTGATACTGAACTACAGACAGATGATGTGATACAATGGCGGTTTGGATCCAAAAACTCTCTTATAGCTACAATCAACAGAGGGACTGGAATCTTCTCCACACAAGATGAGAGATTCAGAGACAGACTGAAGCTGGATCATCAGACTGGATCTCTGACCATCATGAACATCAGAAACACAGACTCTGGAGAATATCAAATCAGGGCAAAGATCATATACAGATTCAGTGTTGCTGTCTATGGTTAGTATTAATATTAGTGTTTTTGGCACATTATTTGTCAAAATAGTTTTACAGTAATACTGCAAAATAATTTTATGCGTCTTTGCTTTATATTTGCATTCATTTGAATATGTGCATCAGTGGATTGTTAAAGTCAGCTTTTAAGTTTAGGTCTTCTTAGGCCTGTTTTGTGCTACATAAGTGTGATTTATTTTTTACTCGGAGCTCGAGCCAAGCTTCGGGTTCAAGCTTCCTCTGCGGACAGCAAGCCAAGTTTGTTTTACTATTAAACTTTTAACTACTATTAGACTCACCTACAGCAGGTGAAATTTTCAGTATAATGACCTCATACACTGAAAAAAAATGTTTTATTAATATCTAAAATACTATTTAACAACACTGATTCTACCTGATTACATTGATTTATACCACCAAAACTCATTTTATGGGTCACATCAGGAAGGCTCTTTAAGATAACATTTGCAGGTTATCATTTATTATTGTTATTCTCTTGTGTTTTTCAGCTCGTCTACCTGTCCCTGTCATCAGCAATAACTCTTCATCATCATCATCATCATCATCATGTTCATTGGTGTGTTCAGCTGTGAATGTGAGTCATGTGACTCTCTCCTGGTACAAAGGAAACAGTTTATTGTCCAGCATCAGTGAGTCTGATCTCAGCATCAGTCTCTCTCTACCTCTGGAGATTGAGTGTCTGGATGATTCGTACAGCTGTGTGGTGGCTTATTCATTCACCAACTTGACTACACATCTCAACAACACTGATTTCTGTCAGCCATGCTCAGGTAGGCTACATCAGAAGTTGATTGATTATTGTAATCATTGATTGAGCTGCGCTTTGTTGATCATCTTCAGCTACGTTATGTACATTTGTTCTCACTGCAGAGCAAATGGGTGGAGCTTACGTCTAGGTCCTCCTCGCTAGACATCCAGTGAGGAGGAGCAAATGTAATTTGGGCCTAATCGGTGGAGCCAGAATATCCAAACACACCTTAACCCTACAACTCTATTCTTCCACCCCATTAGACGTCATTTGACTCTGCAGTGAGTACCATTTGTCATGTCGCGCTGCAACAATTTGAAACCGCCTTTCTACTACTGCACATGACTATGGCCATTGGACCGGAAGTCATTCATTCATAGCCGCCTTTCCACTGCACATGACAAAGGCCCAGTCCCAAATGGCACATTTCTATGCACTTTCGGTCTTGTGGACTTACAATGGCTGCCATGTGCGCATGTCTGTTAAGTCCACGAGACCGTAGGGTGTCCCATTTGTCAACTTTAGGCTTCAGGAGGGTGCTCGTGAGCACCCCTTTGCGGCCGATATGCGCACTTTTGCAGAGCCCGCACTGGTGCGAACTCCGCGGCAGACTTCTTCCCGACAGTCAAAGCGACGTTACATCATGAAAGTGCGGACTAGGAAGGCCGTGAGTGTTTAGGGTGCCATTTGGGACAGGGCCAAATGACAGCCATTGGACCGGAAGTCATTTATTTGCTATGCGGAAAGTTAGGTAGTGATGAGAGAAAGTAAGCTTTTCAAAGTGAAGTTAAAAAGTTAACAAATTGCTTTGAAAAATTATTTACTGTTTCAAAGCGTTCAATTCTCCACACGCTGGTGACCCCTGTTGGTCAGAACAGTGTAAATACAAAAAAAACATGCATAAAAACACCTTTTACAAACACATTTCAGATGATTTATTGAAAATATCAAATGCAATTAACTAATCATCTAATAATATTAAATATCAAGTGTCTATGATGTGTTCTTTTTATCAATTTTCTGGGCTTGTTTTGTTTGTTCCAGGCCAAAACAGGCCAATAATAGACTGTTAACTATTATTCCTTTTAATTATACTAATGTCTAATTAAAACATGTAAAAATATAAACAAGGGCCTATATTTGCGGCACGCTGTCGACGCTGACCAGATGTGATGTAATCCAATGTAGGCCTATTTCTTTCAGATCAGTGTGCCAATGAATACTTTTTGTTTAACTTCATCAGAAACACTTGATACATTTAAAAACTTTTTAAAATACATGGTTATTGATAAGTAATCAATTATTAAATTAATATTTATATTTTTTATGTTGTCTGGCACTGTATTTTCTCTCAAATTATTGGCAGGTATGCTACTGATCCTACGGATGGGGAATTTTTGGATGCATTAAAAAAATTGTTTTTAACTTGAGCGACCTCACCGTGTGCGATGCACTGACCAGATGTGATGTAATCCACTGTTTATTTCACACATATAGTGTGAGCAGTCAAGTCGCAGCTCAATGACCAGGCCGTATAGTGTGTGAGCACAAAAATCATGAGCTTTGGCTTTACATCGCATGCAGTATACATGGATGCACAGTGAGAGTTGGTATTTAACAAAAACATTGCTAATAATCGCACAGTGTATGCCTGGCTTAAGGTACACCGAGACAGAGAGAATTAGCTTCTCTCCCACGATCATAATGAAAGTTCTGTATGACTCGCACTAGTGGGCAAATACCGACACTCATGTCCAAAAGTCATGTGCTGTGGAAAGGCGGACTGAGGCTGTCTGCACTGGATGCAACTGTTGCATATGCATTTGTCCTTTGTGTCAGAAACACTGTGAACGCTTGGAGTATGTCAGAAATAGAACGAGCCATCAGTTTACTGATGTCTGTCGTGTCACATCAGATCGCGCCTCATCCTGTGTATGCTGCGTTCACACTGCCAGGGACTTTGTCTCTGCATGTCACCAGTGGCTGATGGTGAGGTCACTAGTGGGCCTAGTTTTCTTACTGCTAAAAAACAGACTGTAAAAAAAGATGGTCGACGCACTTCACTCTCTTCCAAAAGTGAAGCCATCAAGCGTGAAATGGAGCCGTGGTATCAAGGTCCCACCCACACTCCCTCAGAATCGGTTAGTGCAGTTTATTTGATTACTTAGTGTGTCTCACGTCCCATTAGATTACATGTGAGTTTATGACCTATACTGGGACCAGCCTCCTGGGAGTTTCCGCTGAACTGGTTTGACGTATTTGGACATGGGCATAGTTTCTGACATCACACTTGGATGTTTGTCAGTTTAGGATGTCCACCGCAGACTGAGACGCTTTTCAACTTTATTGTGTAGCTGGACACAACTACCTGTCACCAATGGTTACTGTCTCCAGAAATCACCAGCTCTCCATTGGTAATTAATGAAAATGAATTGTGTTGCTTTGTTGCTGGATGTCGCTTGCAGTGTGAATGCAGTTGTAGATGGCATGATTATAATGGGATCTGTTGTCTTTAGTCGAGTTGAGTTGCGCCGCTCACATCTGTTGTTGACAGTGACAAAGTATGTTTGAGTGTTTATTAAAATGTAAAATTCCATCTCTGTGTTGTTCTTACCTTCCTTCAGAATGTATCCATTGTTGTGGTTCTACTGAAGCTGTGATCCGATTGGCTCTCTCTGCTCTGGTGGGCGTGGCTGCTGTTGCTGTGCTGGTTTATGACATCAGACCCAGAAAAGATGAACAGCAGAGAAGATCAAACCCTCACACTGATTAACCATATTCTCATGCCAGACACCAGGGTGATATTAACAAAATAATATGTCAATGAGTAAGGGATAATATACAGTCAGCCAGACATTATCACAAATTAAATCTAGACAGAGTGACAGGGACTCCAATATTTATTATACAAGTTAACACATGAAACATTGGTCTGGAGCTTGAAATGACTTTGTTAGCTAATCAATCCTGTTTTGAGTCATTAATATGGTTGCATTCACACATGTTGCTATGATGTTTGCTTCTCATGATATGCATTAAATTACATTTGAATATGGAAACATATATATTGCATTGCAATAATATAATTATTGCAACAGAGGTGATCAGTAAAAAAAAAAAAAAAACACTTTGAAAATTGTCACTTTGAATCATAGCCAGTGGAGCATATCTATTACTTTTTTCATTAAAATTTTGTCCTTGTATCTTGTGTGATGTGTGTTTGTGTTCTCTTTCAGAAATTTAAAGAATAAGATGAGGTGGAGTATGAATTTGCACCTAGTTCCTTGGTCTTGGGCTGATATAATATGTATGAACACCCCAAATGATCTCCAGATCCACCATAAAAGCACCCACAGACAACTCAGGGTACATTTACACAACAACAATGTACTAAAAAAAATTATTATTATTTTTATTTTTGTATTTTTTTGATTGTGTAAACCAATCTAATATGACTTTAAAATTAGCTGAAGATTAGCCAATGTCCTGTTGATTCATTAAATGATAAGCTATTTCCTCACAAAAGTGGTTTATTCTGCATAGTGAAGCCTCTCCTCCATTGACATCCATTAAAAAAAGAAAAATCATCTCGTCTCCTTCCCTATAACCCCAGCTTTAGCAGACATGACATTTTTTTCGGCTAAGTTTCCATGCTTGCTTTCTAGTGGCTTTGGTCAAAATGATCACACAGATCTGTGAAAACGACTAAAAACAGTGTAAACTGCCAGGCCAGTAGATGGCGATTGTCACTACACTACGCACCTATAGACTGAACACGTAATCAGTGTTGAGGAAAGTTACTTTTAAAAGTAATGCATTGCGATATTGTGTTGCATTACTTGGTTACTTTTAATGAAAAGTAATGTGTTACATTACTTTTGCGTTTTTCTCACCTGGGCTGAGCTTGCTTGTTTGTTTTTTTAATAACATCAACAAAAAAAATTATATAATTTTGGCTAATTTAAAGGCCATTTCACATCAAAAGTGAAATGAATAAGCTTCAGGCTGATCTCAACATGTGATGTTTTTTGCTTAGTATTATTGAATTGGATCATTGAAGGTCAGCAGCAAAGACATTGGGTAATAAAGTGAGATTAAATACGTGAAGTACACTGTAAAAAATTACCGTGATTTTAACAGTAAAAGACTGTAAAAATGCTGCGGTGAAAAACTGTTAATTGGTTTACAGAAAGTTTCCGTACTATATACGGTGAATAACTGTAATAGATCTAACGGTACATTTAATGTAATTTTACGGTAAAATACCGTTAAATTCACAGTTTTTGAAAGTGAAAAATAACAATTCATTGTAAAATTTACAGTGAAAAACCGTAAATTGACATTCCCACAATTCCCTGCGTGACACTTCACATTTGATATATTTTTGTTGAAATAACTGTTTCTTCTTAGTTTTTCTCATTTTTTTCTAATCAGTTATGTACATTAGGGTTTTATGTTACATCTAATGTTGTTAAATTAATGTTTATTGCATTTTTAAAATTTCGTGCATGTTACCATGATGGTGTTTAGTGTGTGTGTGAATGACACTGTGTGCTCCTTCTATATATTAGTATTGTTAGTATTCTGAGATTGCATTTCACTGTTTTTACTACAATAACCATCAGTAATGCGTTACCCCCAACACACACATAATACACATGCCAATACACATGTGCATGATGTCACCGTTTTCACAAATTCATGTTTCTTTGTAGTATATTCCCTGTACATACTGTACGATTTTATGCTGTTCCAGACAAAAGATGACCAATTGTGGCGAATTCTGTGGTCATGGCTCCTAAACGGTTGTCCTACTTTGTACAGTGATGGTTCAAAGATGTACAGGTTCAAAGATGGCTGTTGTCATGGTCTTGCGACCAAAGATAGCCTGTGATCATTTTCTGACAGCATCAGAAATTTAGCATGATCATCTGACATTGTTTTTGTTGCTATGTGTCTTTCGTTCATCCTCTTTTTATCAGTGCACATAAAAACCACACTTACCAAAGTGTGATTCATCTTGCTTTATTCATTTACCACTAGCGCACGCTGATGACGTTTAATTCTTCTATACTTAATGATCTTACAGGATTGCCAAAATCGCAGCAGGCATTACAAAGAGACGATAACTGTATCATTTTTTAAAAATGGGTGAACAGGGATTGTTTTAACAACATTGTCGTCGGACACTAAATGTACTGAGGTTATTTGCAGTGAATTGAATGTCAAACTGCTCTGTTTGAGAGTCAAACTGAAACCTGCTGTGGTCTCGTGTCTTTAGTTCTGGAAAGAAATGTGGTTTGATCTGTTGGTGGACAAACAGCTTGTGCATGAATATTTGTCTGGACGTTTGTTCAGGTGTGTCAGTAAGTGCATGTCTTGATGTGTAACAATGTGTTTGTTTTTATGTCCTGCTAATATTATTCTCAGAGTTTGAATTCCTCTTTACACCTAACAGTTCTGTAAAATAAAGTATTGAATCCAATATTGATGTTTGACAAAAATAAAAATTATCTCAAATCAAATTGTGAGATCATACCGTGTGAATGAGAAATATGAAAACACCATATACTTTGTGTCTGTGAAATATTAATTGATTAATAGATACGCAGCTCATTATATCTATGAGTGGATATAATCATGCTGTGATTCTGCAGGAAATACTGAGTCAGTAAGAGGAGACGTTCTTGATTTTCACACTTAGTCCCCACATCCTGTGCTGTTATTTTTGAAGCACATACCCTGTTTTGGTCAGTCAACATCTGGGAGTAGCTTTAAGGTTCATTAGACTGTAATTTACTTTTGTAAAGGTATCATGCAGATTTCTGATGCTTGTTCATTTATTTTGTTTCCATCAGTTTTGGGGAGTTACAGACAGTATATACCAAAAGGATCAAATAAAACAAGGTTTATTAAAGAACTCAAATGATCCCAAGAACGCACAAACACCACAAAACAGTTTCTATGAACACCAGACAAATGAACGAGAACTAAAGAGGAACTTAAATAGACAAGGTGATGAACTGATTACAGGCAGGTGTATTGTTGATGTCCATGGTGACAAACGGCTGGTGGAAAAATAGAAGAAAGGAAACAAAGGAAACTAAAAGTCCATGAAAAGAATGAACTGAACATAACATAATGGTGACAGTAGCAAAGCTGTTAGCAAACTATTTTCTTCAGTGTAGTGCTGCCATCCAAAGGCTAAATGCAGTCACTACACATTTAATAAAGGTGTAAAGACTGATGTTTTGTTATTGATGAGTTTTGTTGTGGGTATATTAGTTATAATGTCATGTGACTGATCACTCCATATTGAAACTTCTTCCAGCATACAAAGTAAAAAAATTTAAGAGCCTCCAAAAATCTGTTACTGGGTGAACACCTTGCTTTTGTTCACATAATGGTTCAGTTACAACATTCAACAGCAGGAACTAACTAGTCATGTTAACCAGACAAACCTTTATTTCATGCAGTTCAGCATTTCTTCAGACAAACAGTGCACACCACAGCATTGAGCGCCATCTATTGTCCAAAATAAAAGTCCAACCACTTGCACTTAAACACACACAAAAAAATGTTCTTTGGGGTGGTTGAGGTGCTTTATAACACCACTGCCATGAAGAAAAGATTAAGAAAGAAAGATTAAACCTTTGTATAGTTCTTTATAGGTTCTCTAAGTCTTTCTTAGTCTCTTAGTTTAGTTGGAGAAATTATTAAAAAACAACACTGTAAAAAAACAAACAAAAAAAAAAACAGTGAAATGCATGGCAGAACAGAGTGCCAAACATTTACCATTAACAGTCAATGACTGGCAGAAGCATCTGCCCAAAAACTAAAATTATGGCAAAATATGCTACACAGTTACTGCCTTTAAGTCAGTTGTAGTTGTGTTTTATTTTCGGAGAGTTCAAGCATGATGTTGAACAGGGCCGTGCACAGACGTTTTAAGGTGCAGTGGCCCAAACCAACATTAATTGAGGGTGCAAAAGTAATACTGATTCAATGCAGTTAACGCTGACACATTAACATTGATTTAAAGGTGCCCTAGAATTAAAAATTGAATTTATCTTGGCATAGTTAAATAACAAGAGTTCAGTACATGGAAATGACATACAGTGAGTCTCAAACTCCATTGTTTCCTCCTTCTTATATAAATCTCATTTGTTTAAAAGACCTCCGAAGAACAGGCGAATCTCAACATAACACTGACTGTTACGTAACAGTCGGGGTGTACGCCCCCAATATTTGCATATGCCAGCCCACGTTTCCAAACATTATGAAAGGCATTAGACAAGGGCAGCCAGTATTAACGTCTGGATCTGTGCACAGCTGAATCATCAGACTAGGTAAGCAAGCAAGAACAATAGCGAAAAATGGCAGATGGAGCAATAATAACTGACATGATCCATGATATCATGATATTTGTAGTGATATTTGTAAACTGTCTTTCTAAAAGTTTCGTTAGCATGTTGCTAATGTACTGTTAAATGTGGTTAAAGTTGCCATCGTCTCTTACTGTATTCACGGAGACAAGAGCCGTCGCTATTTTCATTTTTAAACACTTGCAGTCTGTATAATGCATAAACACAACTTCATTCTTCATAAATCTCTCCAACAGTGTAGCATTAGCCGTTAGCCACGGAGCACTATCAAACTCATTCAAAATCAGAAGTAAACAATATAACAGTATACAATACTCACATAATCCGACGCATGCATGCAGTATGCATGACGAACACTTTGTAAAGATCCATTTTGAGGGTTATATTAGCTGTGTAAACTTTGTTTAGGCACCGTTTAAGGCAAGCGCGAGCTCGGTGGGCGTGGAGCAAGAGAATTTAAAGGGCCAGTAGCCCTGAATCGGCTCATTTATAATGATGGCCCAAAATAGGCAGTTAAAAAAATTATTAAAAAAAATCTATGGGGTATTTTGAGCTGAAACTTCACAGACACATTCAGGGGACACCTTAGACTTATATTACATCTTTTTTTAAAAAGTTCTAGGGCACCTTTAACATTGTTTCGATCATTGCTTGCTATCTGGGAAATGGTCTTAATAAATGAGGTTAAAAACAGTAAGTTTCAGAGCAAGTAGTTTAAATCTTTAACTAACATCTAAATGTATATCATAAATATGAGGAAAACCAGACAAGGCGCCTTAGAGAGTGAGTCATTACTTGAGCAGCTCAGTTTGAGTCAAAACGAAATCTGCTGTTTTCGGTGGTGGAGGTTTCAGATGTAACTTAAAATCACAGTTTAACACTGTCCTGTTAGTTCATGATCTGTTGGTCACTGAAGTGTTCACATATTTCAAGCGCTTTATTTTTGAAAATGATTCACCTGTTTGTTTTGTTCTGCTTGTGGCGTCTCTTCAAATGAGTCTGCTCAAGTGTAAATGAACGTCTCTGTCCATTCGTGTCTGTCCTCATCTTCCTTTGTGTCTGCTGCTGTTCTGTTTCTTCTTCAGTTCACCTTTACAGCTACAAACAAGGTATTTAGTCTTTTATGTTTTCCAGGAGTGTTTGCTGATACAGATGAAGTGAAGTCAGTGTCAGTGATGGAGGGAGATTCAGTCACTCTAAACTCTGATCTTACTGAAACAGATGATGAATATCTGATGCTGTGGAGGTTTAAAAACACTTTAATAGATGAAATCAGTGTACTGGCCGACAGCATGACTGTATATGATGATGTTCTTGATGGGAGATTCAGAGACAGACTGAAACTGGATCATCAAACTGGATCTCTGACCATCATGAACATCACAACAGAGTTTCACTCTCACTGTCTATGGTGAGTTATATATTGGTTTCACCTGTTTTATTTAGTAAAGCTTTAAAGTAGATCTATCTCAACATTTTGATTAATTTGATCCTTGATTATTAAAATGACTAAATCATTGCAACAGTTGTCTCTGCTACTCGTATAAATGACAAGTTCATGATAAATATGATTCTTTTGTAAATGTAGAGACAGAAGTGAAGATCAGGACTGTCAGAATGAGACGAGACACTCACTAACTCACTGATGCTGCAATAAACACTTTATATCTTTATTTCATGTATTTCAGCTCGTCTGCCTGTTCCTGTCATCAGCAGAGACTGTTCACAATGTTCTTCATCATCTTCATCATCATCATCATCATCATCAAATTGTTCATTGGTGTGTTCAGCTGTGAATGTGAGTCATGTGACTCTCTCCTGGTACAAAGGAAACAGTTTATTGTCCAGCATCAGTGTGTCTGATCTCAGCATCAGTCTCTCTCTACCTCTGGAGGTGGAATATCAGGATAAAAACACCTACAGCTGTGTGCTGAACAATCCCATCAGCAACCAGACTCAACATCTGGACATCACTCACCTCTGTCACACATGTGCAGGTACAGCAGTGCTGATAATATTCACTGAATTCATTTGTTGATTTTAATGAGACTGATAACTTAAGATGCCTGAAATGATGAATGAGCTTCTGTCATCCTCATCATACTCATACTCATGTTTTTTTCTTGTGTGGAGCACAACAGGTGATCTTTTTGAGGTCATGGCAGATTAAAGTCAGTTTGTTGAAAATCTCAATTCTGTTTTATCTTTGTTTTTTCAGAAGTCCACGTGCATTATTGTGATTCTGTTGAAGCTGTGCTCTGATTGGTCGTCACTGCTCTGATGGGCGTGGCTGCTGCAGCTGCTGCTGTTCTTCTGGTCAATGACGTCAGATCGACAAGAGGGAAAAAGGAGGAAACAGAACAGATGTCATAAATATTGTGACATATATAAGAGTTTTAATCGTAAAGATGAAAATATGTGTGCTTTAATTGTTTAATAAAGCTGCTGGTCAAAACTATGCATATTTTTAAAATATTTCATATTATTCTTTAATGCAGTACATTTCACATTTCTTTAATCACACTGTTTCCACTTTTTTCTTAATTTATGTTATGTTGCTATTTTCATTTTGTTTCATAATTGTATGCAGTAACCCCACAAATATAGTAAATGTAAAAAAAATTGTCACCAATAAATCACTGTAGAATTGAACTGAATATTACCTTTATAAACTGATATACATCTATGATTCATATGCCTATATTTTAATTGAATGGGTTGTTTGGATGTATTTTTACTATTTTTTTCCATAAGGATTTCAATAATATCTCAAATAATAATCACACAGCAGTACAAAGTTTGATCTCAAGAAAAAAAAATTTGTTTATGAAAACAAGGGGGAAAAATCCCGGTTTAAGACTGCTGACATCTTTTATGTTGGAATGAACTACAATCCCATGATGCAACATTTGCCATGATGCTTTGATATTTGTCTTCAAGAAAGTTAATATTTATATAGTATAATAGTAGCAAATATATCACATGCACATTGTCCTGCAAAATCACATCTACATCCTGAAACAGAGCGATAACCAGCTGCTGTTCTTCTGAATAACAGAATCAGAGCAGAAAACACTGAATTTATCAGTGAAGCATGTTTTAGAAAGTCAACATTTAATATACCTGTGAAATCTGAACTATTGTGTATCTGTTTTTCACTGTATCTGCTCAAGACTGTTTTGGAAAGATTTAGAAATTAGAAAACTTGGGTTTATGAAAGAAATGTGTGTATTTTTCTCTTTCTGACAACTAATGTAAATAATGTGATTATGTTATCTTGTGGCATTGAATAAAAAATAATAATAAAATAAAAAACAGATCAGATATCATAAATATTGTGAGTTTTAATCTAGTGATTTACATTAAAGCATTTTCAGATGCTTTTTCTGTGTACTTTGGGTCCATCTGGTGGCCAAAATCTAGAATATTCATTAATATTTAATTTCATCAGCATCCATTTTATATTTCTTTGCCAGTTACACAGTTTCTGAATTTATGTTTCATTGCTTTGCACATTTTCACTTTACTTTGTTTTAATTGTACTCTATAAAAAATTATATGATCAATAAGTTATATATAACAACATATGATCTTACATTGCTTTAAAATATCAAAATAAGCAATTTTAATTGTACTTTAAGGCACAGATTACAGTGTACAGAACAACAAATATCTTACTGAACGAAGAAAGCAGTCAAATACCAGTCTCCTAGGTAAAAATTGCACATGAACGCCCCCTCAAGTCTAAACTTGAGTGAGATGACTTGAAATCTTGAATAACGACTTCAGAAGTGGGAAGTACAAAATTTCCATTACAAACTAGAATATAAAATAAGCTAGTTGGTTGATTTTAAGTTAGTCCAACTATAGCATAAATATGAAGATTTTATTTGAGTATTATTTAAGCATAAGCAAGACGAATTATTTCAAATTCAACTCTCAGAAGATCAATCTTTCACAATAATAAAGCAACTGCTAAAAATCATCTTTAAAAGATCTGACATCACTTTTTTTTCATAAACTCCACCTGTGATGCACAAACATACAAACACAATTGGGGGCGGGGTTTTGGAGAGAGGGTGTGGTTGGAGACGGGGGCGTGGTCTAATTCAGTCTGGAGGAAGTTAGTAAATAGTTAACACTGTCAGCAGCTTGTTCTCCACACATCTTTACTGCAGACACTCGCAGGATTTCAGACTGAAACTATTTCAGATCACTGAATTGATGAAGAAAATGTTTCACGCATTTATTTTTTGCTGTTGCTGTCTGGTTGGTAAGTCATTTATTGTCATAATTATTCATAATACTGTAAAATTATATGTAACATTATATCTCAAAACACATAAAGCCAAGTGCAAAAATAAGATGAATCATCTCCACATAAAAGTTTTCTATACTGAAGCATCACTTACAATGACTGAAGGCATTTTCACTCCTGTGGATCATTTGTTCTGAAACAGGGATTAAAATTACAATGTCACAATTTTACAATGTTGCAGTTTCTTCTTGGTTCATTTCACTTTCACATTATGAACCAAAATTCATACGAGTCACGTGCGAGTAAACTGTCTTCTCATTGGTCAGCGTGCTGCTGTGTGTGTGTTTTGCACAGTTGTTCTGAAAAATCTTTGACCAAATTTCAGTTAGTCATTTCTCTTTATCTTTGCTCCAGATAAACCCATTCATTTTGAGAAGCATTAGCAAAACAAACACTGTGTGTGTAATTACCCATCATTCATTGTGATGAAGCCTGATTCATTGGTCTGTTATTTTGGATTGCTTTCTCAACACAAGTGAATCGCTCCAGAGTTTGTTTAAGCGGACGGAGACCACAGGCCAAGACTAGATGATCTCAGAGTGATGTTAGTGAGGATCCGAGCGTGATTTCAGTGTTCATATGTGCCTAAATGAACTGAATTAACAGAGAAAACACTCCTGATTCTGAAACAAACGCTTCAAATGAGCCAGATGTGAAAACAGCCTCAGACTCAAACAGAACAGCTTCTGGTTGCTGGTTATTATTAATTATATATATATATATGATGATTCTGAGTGAAATGCAGTGAAACATCAATAATCATCACTATTTGATCAGTTTTTTTTCTCACAACTTTTGCTATAACAAATGTACTTCAGAAAAACACAGTTACAGCAGCCAGAGAAACATTAAAGTTCAGAGGTCAAGGGTCAAGACCTACTAAAGCAAGTGATTACCTCCATAACGGTGACTTCAAACTTTATTATTTTCAATAAAACAGCGCTAAGGCTTCCTGGAGGATAAGTGAGGGCTGCACATGCAGAGCCAGTGTTAAAGGACCAACGTTTTTACAGTGAGCAAATTCTCAGAGGTCCTGCGCTGGCAGCACTAAGTGAACCCGTAAAGGGCTTGACTGCAGTTATAAATATGCTATTATAAATCACACAGTGTGCTCCCGGCTTTAAGCCTGTGACTGAAGTCATTTGTAGTTCTTGTGTTCCTCTGTCCTTCAGTGATTCTGCTTGTGAACAGCAGAATAATGACTAATCAGCACTTAATTAATTACTTAATTATCTACTTAACTTCAACACTGATTCAGTGTTAATTTAACACTGAGGATTTTGCCCAGAGTTTGTAATCATTTTAAAACTATTAATATGTGTGACTGAGAGACTGTGTGTGTTTGTTCTTCAGGAGTGTTTGCTGATGAACTGAAGTCAGTGTCAGTGATGGAGGGAGATTCAGTCACTCTACAGACTGATCTTACTGAAATACAGACAGGTGATGAGATAACATGGACATTTGGAACTAACAGGAATCTTTTAGCTGAAACTGATGGAGTGACCATTAATATTTTTGATCATCTTGATGAGAGATTCAGAGACAGACTGAAGCTGGACAAGAAGACTGGATCTCTGACCATCACAAACATCACAACTGAACATACTGGAGATTATGAAGTTGAGATCAGCCTCAGGAGCTTATCACCTAAATACAGATTCAATGTTACTGTCTATGGTGAGTACACAACTATTATATTACATTACAGATTCTGCATATTTATTGACATAATTCTTCTTAATACTGCAAAATTAAGAGTTTTTTTCAACCTCTTTCAAACAGTGAAACAGGCCTCTTATTTCTGGTGTAATTCCTCTGAAAATTCACACTACTTTTTCATTCTGTTATAATTTTTATGTCAAACTCATAAAGCTCACTCTAAATGAATGTCATTCAAACATACCGAAGTGCCTAAACCATCTCCACACAAGAGTTTCATGAACTGAGACAGATCTGACAGTTCTTGCTGTGAGAGGAATATAACTAATTTGACACGACCAGTCGGATGAAGAGCTCCAGGGTTTGAAATCTGAGATTTAAAGTCGTTCTTTGATTTGTAACGAAGGAAAAGTGAAGTTAGTTGTGAGAAAAGATGGTGCAGCACGTGTCTTTAAACTTTAAATGAGTGTGAAAGGAATATTTAGTTCCCATCTTCACCTGATCTGCTGAGATTTAATGAAGAAGCTGAAGACAAACGTCTTCCAGAAGCTCTTGAGACTCAGTGGCTGTTCTTGTGTGTCTGTTCCCCTTATTGAGCTCAGGATCTAGTCAATACAATCCCAGAAAAGCTGTATGAGCTCACAGTCAATCAGATCAATAATGTGCTAATCTCACTACAAACTCACTAGACAGAATGTATTCATTTAGCTGCAGGTTTAACGTGTAACGGAGACAAGCTATAAGATCTGAGTGTGTAAACCTCACTGCCCTGACCTCAAGAGACACACATGTGACTGATGCTAGAGATTTACTGTCCTTGTTAGCAAGAATGTTTAATTTTGTGATGTTTTTACTGTATTTTTACAGTATTGTTTCTATAGGCTCAATCTACAGAAGGCTTCATCTTCAGATATATAATGTGAATGTAGTTTCATCTGTTGGGTAGAGAACATGTGCACGAGAATGTGTTTATCTCTGGACGTTTGTGGTTAATGTGAGTTTGTGTTTGTATGTTTTGAGCTGTGAATAGTGTGTGGGTGAAAGAACGCCCATAGTTTAACTTACTCTTTATGAGAAACAGTTTTACTGTGAAATAAAGTGCAGAATTAGTGAACGCTAATGTTTGACAAGAAAAAAATCTCTGTAAAATCTGTGTGAATGTGAAATATTAACATACTGTATATCATATTATGTGTATGTGAAATATAATACTGATGCTCAGCTGCATATGAATCTCTTTATATATCCATGATTTGCATATTAATACTGTGACCTTCAGATCAGCACATTTCATCCATTTTGGGGAGTTTCAAACTAAAAGTATTAATATTTTCTTTTAGACTAACGTTTTTTTAAACATTGACTCTTTTCCAGTAACAAACACTATCAGTGAGGCGAGATCAGACCTCAACCTCCCTCGTGTCATGTGACTGATGCTCAGCATTAACACTCCTTTCAGCAAACAGTGAAAAACATGTTTATCGTACACTATTAAAAGCCTCCACAGACTTTACTACTTTTGCATTGTCCTTAATGGAAAGAGATGCTTTTTGCAAAATAGTAAAATTACAGTTTTTTTTAAGGCTGCTGTCCAGATTAGGACGATTCTTTGAGTCAGTGACTGATACAGTATATTGACCAAAAGTGAGGAGATGTTTGCAAAATATATTTCCTTTTAATTACACTTTAGATTCGATTAAACAATGAAAATATGAGTATGTTAATGTAAGACTGGTTTTCCTGCTAAGACAGAACATGAGATCAAACACCCTGAAATAAAACACTGAAAAAGAGAGATGGCCCTCACTGCAGGACACAAAATTAAACTCCTCCCACTTTATATATCCCTAAACCTACCCGACTCCGCCCCCTGGATCTCCAGTGTTCTGCAGTGAGGAGCTCCTGGAGAAAGATCAAAAAGAGCACAGGACACAGCCTTGTCCAGTCTTCTCTTCTCTTATCTCCAGTAGTTGTCTAATCCACTGGGATTGTGTACTACAACAATTATTGGCTCTTTGATGAATGTAACTTTGGACAGAAGCATCTGCTGAATGCATAAATGTAATATAAAAATAGTGATGTTGAAACAAAGCTTTGCTTACCAATGCTCTCCTTTGAACTGGATCAGAAAAGGTTCATTAGATTCATCTGGTGTTTTGGGGCCATCTGGTGGCGAAAACCATAAATATTCTTTAAAGGGAAGAATGAAAATTCTGTCATTTACTCTCCCTCAAGTTGTTCAAAATCTGTATAATTTTCTTTGTTCTGTTTAACACAAAGGAAGATATTTTGATGAAAGTTTGTAACCAGGCTGCTTTGGGGCATCACTTCCATATAGTAAAAAAATAAATACTATGGAAGTCAGTGGTGCCCCAGAACTGTTCAGTTTAACACAGGGGTCTCAAACTCGCGGCCCGCGGGATGATATTTTGTGGCCCCCCACCTGACATCAAAGTTTAGTGTTAGTGCGGCCCGCGAGTTATTCTAAAACTTTTGTTTTATTTTGTTATCACTTATGGCAGTGGTCTCAAACTGCCGGCCCGCGGGACATTATGACTGATATGCAAAGAAAAAGTCGCCGTTCTATGGGGGCATTCACATATCGCGTCACATAAGCGCCCGCGCCGCATTCTTCTTCTTTTTTTTTTTTTTTTTTTTTTATTGAAATATTAACAAAAATTACAAATTTACAAAACAAAGTGGCATACAGTTTACATTCAAAGTATCAATGTTAAGAGGGGCTTAGACAACCTAATATATAAAGGCAAAAAAAAATAAAAAATATTCACTTCCAATTAAGTCCATCTATATTAATATATAAAAATTAAATACAAGGGATAAAATAATAACATCATGACAAATTATATTTTTCCAATAAATCTATCAAAATTGTCTCACATTTGTGAATAAAATTTTTTGCTAATAAAAGTAAGGTATTAATCAAAAAACCTTTTTTACCATCTTCTTCATAGTTTCCATATTTAATATCTATAAAGGACAAGTTCAAATCAACCACATTACCCTTTTTTAACCACAATTGCACTTTTCCCCGGAAGACCCTAGAATATTTGCAAGCAAAAAAAATATGTTCTGTATTATCTGGAGAAGAATTACAAAATTTACATAATATCATTTCAATGTTAAATCTAATCTTTAGAAACACTCCAGAGGGATAAATATCATATAAGATTTTAAAGTGAGTTTCTTTAATTTTGGGGTGAACTGGAAATTTTAAATAGGAGGTTCTAATATGTTTAAGCATTTGGATGGCATGCGAACCCATGTTTAATAGTAAAAGCATTGTAATCTAGCACTTCTCCATCATCGTCAAAGAGATCCTTTATAAACCAAATATTTCTACCAAACCAAACTTCATAAAAGAGTGATTTCTTTCTATGTAGAATATACTTATTATTCCATATCAATGAATTATGTGGTGTAAAGTTATGGGTGTGTGCTAGTTTCCAATATTGCAAAATTTGTTGATTAAATGCGGATAATTTAATCGGAAGTTTAGAAATATCGAAATCACATTTAAGTAAGAATTCAATGCCACCAAATTTCTTAAGTAATGATGCAGGAATTTTAAACCAAAAGCTCTCAGAATTGTATAAAAAAGCTTGTAACCATTTTAACTTCAACATGCCATTCATCTGTTCAAAATCAATTATGTTTAAACCACCCAGGTCATAGGGTTTGACTATATCATTTCTCTTAATGAAATGAGTCTTATTCTTCCAGATAAAATTATACAATGAGCGATTAATTAGTTTAGAAACATATGAAGAAGGGGCTAAAGCAATTGTGGGGTAGATGATCCTTGACAGAAACTCTGCTTTAGACAACAATACTCTACCAAAAATAGAAAGGTCTCTTTGTAACCAACTATTTAAAATTATTTTGGCCTTTTTTAATTTTTCTAAATAATTAAATTCCATGCATCTCTCAGAATTTCTCGTAATGATAATACCTAGATACTTAGTGGAATTTTTAACAGGAATGTTATATAATGATGTGTGATCACAATTATGAATGGGCATAAGCTCACATTTGGACATATTTAAATGGAGACCAGATGCTTTAGAAAAAAAAATCAACTAAGGAAATAAAGAGAGAAATTTGATCTGCGTCCTGTAAAAAAAGAGTGGTATCATCCGCTAACTGGCTAATACCAACAGCCATGTTAAACACCTTCAACTTTTTAACACTTGAATCATGATTAAATAAACGAGCCAACAGATCTGTTGCAATAATAAACAAAAGAGGGGAGAGGGGGCACCCCTGTCTTACACCACGGCCAATCGTAAATCTTTTAGATGTACCAAACGGAAGAGATATTGAACTGTTTATATCCTTGTAAATCATCTTTATAATGTTTACAAATCTGTCTCCAAAACCAAAAGACTGGAGAGCCTGAAATAAAAAGGAGTGCTCTAACATATCAAATGCTTTTTTGAAGTCTAAAAATAAAATAAAACCATCATCTTCTATCCATTCACTATATTCCAACAAATCCATAATGAATCTTATATTATTATGAATGGAGCGACCCTCCAAGAAACCTGATTGAGATTCATTAATAACCTTATTTATACCTTTTTTAAGTCTGTTGGCAAAGATGTGTGCAAAAATTTTATAATCGGTATTTAACAAGGTTATCGGACACAGAGTCTTTATCGGGTTTGGGTAGTAACGTAATCAGCCCTTGTCTCTGTGTAGAGCTTAATGTACCTTCTTCAATAGATTGTAGAAAAGCTTTAAACAATAATTCTTTTAAATCCTTCCAAAAACATCTATAAAAGTTTGAAGTTAGCCCATCAGGACCAGGTGATTTATTTAATTTGAGATTTTTCACAGCTAAATCTAATTCCTCTATCTGCAAATCTTCATCACACACTTTTTTAAATTCACTATCAATATAGGGAATAAACTGTTGTATTCTTTCAAAAAACAAATTACATTCTCATTCTTCTTCTTTCCAATGCGCTTTTGCTCCAGTGGCGTCTGTCGTTGCTATGCAACCATGAGCCGCGCTCTCAACCGCGTCGCTTCTATTATGAGCGCGCTTGCCTAAATCACAGTAAAAGCTCTTGACTTTAAGTCACGAGCGTCGATTTAAAACCACCGAAACGCGTCCGATGCAACCATTAAACGTTACGATGTTCAAACGGCATCTTGGACAAATGTGTCTCAGCTGTGTGAGCAGAAGCGCTGCAGGTGTCTGTCAAGAAACAGAAGCGTGTGCAAATGCATTCAGGGATTGTATTTGTTCAGTACAGTGTTGTTCAGTGCAAGATTTTAATGTTATTTAAGCTAACATAAAGTAAGGGAAAATACTTCCACTAGATGTTAAAATCTAATAATGTATGTATGAGAGCTTTTTATTTTTTGGCAAAATAAAGTTGATATATATATATAGCTCCAGTTTTTTTTTTTATTTCTGACCCCTCCACGCCACAAGTTTTGCTGGTTTTGTTCCTAAATTACACATTTTTTTATTCCATGCACCTTGTTGGATGTGAGAAGTTGCACCAGACTATTGCAATTAATAATATTATATTAGTAGGCTATATTAGTAGTATTATATTAGTAATAGTATTATATAATTATATTACACTCTGTAACAATGAGAGAGACACTGCTGTTTACATTTAGTATGGTAAATAAAATATTTATAGTATAGGTATAAAAACATTTTAGTTGGCCTAATGAAAGTAAATGAGAAATAATGCAAAGGAAAGTAAATTTTCTGAAATGTTGCGCTTTCTTGCGCTTGAATGTTAATATGGCCCTCCTATGAGGTGTCAATCACAGAAATGGCCCCCCGCCAATTTGAGTTTGAGACCCCTGGTTTAACACATTCTTCAAAATATCTTCCTTTGTGTTCAACAGAACAAAGAAAATTATACAGATTTTGAACAACTTGAGATTGAGTAAATGATATACAGAATTTTCATTTTTGGGTGAACTATCCCTTTATTGTATAATTTTATTATTCCATTTTACATTTCTTTGTTAATTATGCTTTCATTTTTTAAACTGATTTATGTGATGTTGCTTTTCTATTTTGTTTCATAACTGTATGCGGCAATTAAATTAAACATGTTTTTAAAAGATGTAATATAAGTCTAAGGTGTCTCCTGAATGTGTCTGTGAAGTTTCAGCTCAAAATACCCCATAGTTTTTTTTTTTATAATTTTTTTAACTGCCTATTTTGGGGCATCATTAACTATGCACTGATTTACACTGACGCCGCCCCTTTAAGAGCGAGCGTGTTCCCTGCCACATGAGTTGTTGACTATATTACAGCGCATTTACAAAGTTCACACAACTAATATAACCCTCAAATGGATCTTTACAAGATGTTCGTCATGCATGCTGCATGCATGCTTCGAATTATGTGAGTAAAGTATATATTTGGATGTCAACGTTTTATTTTGAGTGAGTTTGAGGCTGTCCTCCGTGGCTAACGGCTAATGCTACACTGTTGGAGAGATTTATAAAGAATGAAGTTGTGTTTATGAATTATACAGACTGCAAGTGTTTAAAAATGAAAATAGCGACGCTCTTGTCTCCGTGAATACAGTAATAAACGGTGTAACTTTAACCAACAGTAGCCTACATTAGCAACATGCTAACGAAACATTTAGAAAGTCAATTTACAAATATAACTAAAAATATCATGATATCATGGATCATGTCAGTTATTATTGCTCCATCTGTCATTTTTCGCTGTTGTTCTTGCTTACCTAGTCTGATGATTCATCTGTGCAGATCCAGACATTACTGGCTGTCCTTGTGTAATGCATTTGAACACTGGCATTATGCAAATATTGGGGTGGAGCCCCCGACTGTTACGTAACAGTCGATGTTATGTTGAAATCCGAGTGTTTTCCGGAAGTCTTTTAAACAAATGAGATTTATAAAAGAAGGAGGAAACAATGGAGTTTGAGACTCACTGTATGTCATTTCCATGTACTGAACTCTTGTTATTTAACTATGCCGAGGTAAATTCAATTTTTGAATCAAGGGCACCTTTAAATGCTGCAAATAAAAAGGTAAATATATCTGGCATAAATATTAATGATGGAATTAACTACAATCCCATGATGCAACATTAGCCACAATTAGATTTTTTTTTTTCTTTTTTTTCTCTTTTTTTTAAGAAAATCAATATTTGTATATGGTAGTAAATGTATCTCTCCCACATTGTCTGGACTATAGTGCTAATATTGTCCTGCGCAATATTAGATGGCTGGACATAAAGAGTTGTGTTATCCAAATATTTAAACATGTATGAAAAGTCACTTCCTGAACCTGAACCCACGTCTGTAAAGCATTTCATGAAGTTGAATTCTCAAAAACAAATGATGAATTTTAGGATAGATTATTGTAAATGAAAATCATATTTAGGTCACGACTTTAAGTCTAAATCTGCTCAATAAGTGTAAGCTGTGGTGCTTTTCCATATGAACATCTCAATGGTGATTTTAAGTAAAAAACAAACACAACATTAAAATAGCAGATTATTGCACTTGCATTCTTCCCCGCCATTTCAAATGATATCAAATTAGTATGTTTGCATAGTGTTCATTTTAAAATATTATGCATTTAACAATGTGATGTTTTTTTTATCAGTTCAGCAACTCCAGTACTTGATTTGTGTGATTCATCCACCGCTGGCTTTAGGACGGTCAAAAACAACTTATATACATACAGCTCCATTAAGCTTGAATTGAGGACACAGCCATTCTTCACATTCTTCAAGCGCTTGGAAACACTGAATCAATTGGTTCAATAGATTCAAAGTTTCACACTGCTAATTGATTCTCCATAACAAAACTGCCCAAATTTCTAACTGACCTCTTAAAAAGACAAGCCCAAAGTCACCTGTAATAAGTAGACTATAGGCTATGTGAGTGAATAAATGTCTTTCCACACACTCAGTGTCCCATTGTGAAATCCCAAAATACACTTTAACATTTAGACAATGGCTCCAAGAAGATCAGGACTGTCAGCATTGAATGACTGTTACTGACATTGCATTAAACATTTTTTCTCATGTTTTTCAGCTGCTCCAACTACAACTCTTCCTGTCACCAGCCTAGACTCAACATCATTTTCACCATCATCATCATCATCATCATCAGGATTGTCAAAAGGTGAACATGTTAACATCACTGACCTCTGTCAGGCATGTGCAGATATCTCAGTTGTAATAATCCAGCGTTAGCGTCAGTTCTGGCAGGTCACGTCAGTCAAGCTCGCGTCAGCTGACTCCCAGGTGACTCACATCTACCTATAGGAATACGACGCCTATCACAGCATCTATATATAAGCTCCTCAGTATTATCAGCAGCTATCGCATTTCTCAGGAGCAAATTACCCTCCTCCATCCCCAGCTCCTCCTCTCTTCAGTCAGGATTGGCCTTATTATTCTCCTGAATCAGACTAATTCTTGAAATATGTGTATGTTAAATTATTGATATTAATGATATCTGCAAATGTTTTGTTCTGTTTACTGTAGAGGGTTTATTGCTGCTCTCCCCGCTCTTATCCATGCTAGGCTACATGGATGCGCAGGGAGTTCTTGCCCAGAACAGAACCATACCCCAATACAAACTCTATGCATTATCAATCATATTTGACGATAGTGGTCCTGACAGAAGTGGCTTTTTTTTTTTTTTAAAGGTGCAATGTGTACATTTTAGGAGGATCTATTGAAGAAATGTAATATAATTTGTGTATAAAGACCTTACACAATGAACGTTATTTTTTTTGATAATTATCACTTTAACTTTGAAATCTGTGTGAACACGTCTTCCCAGAGGCGCAACAAGATGAGTGAGAAGCACCTGATCCAGAGATTGTCAGTTTTTGCTCTTCCGTATCGCTGCTCACAGCTTTATTTCACTCATGTCATTTTAAACAGATTTGAGTTTTGCAGATATCTGAGTTCCTGACAGAGACTAAAATCAGCTTGTTGAAAATCTCAGTTCTGTTTTATCTTTGTTTTTCAGAAGCACACGCCCATTGTTGTGATTCTGCTGAAGCTGTGCTCCGATTGGTCGTCACTGCTCTGATGGGCGTGGCTGCTGCGGCTGCTGCTGTTCTTCTGGTCAATGACGTCAGATCTACGAGAAGTTAAATGGAGGAAACAGAACTGATGTCATAAATATTGTGACATATATAAGAGTTTTAATCGTAAAGATGAAAATATGTGTGCTTTAATTGTTTAGTGATGCAAAACGAAGTTGTGTTTACCTTTTCTTTCTTCAGAATTGGTGTATTGAGGCCATCTGGTGGCCAAAACAATTCATTTTATTCTTTAATGCAATCTGTTTTACATTTCATTGTTAATTACAGTTTTCATTTTTTCTTAATTTGTTATTTTACCTTTTTAATTTTGTTTCATAATTGTATGCAGCAACGCCACAAATACAAATGTAAAAATATTTGTCACATCAATAAATCACTGTAGAATTGAACTAAATATTACCTACTGAACTGACATAATACAGTTTAGCATGTTTTAGAAAGATTTAAAGTCATCATTTAATAACCTGTGAAATCTGAACTATTGTGTATGTTTATCACTGTATCTGTTCAAGAATATTTTGGAAAGATTTAGATAGAATGATAGAAATGTGTGTTTGATGTGCTTTATGTAATGTTTTCTCTTTCTGACAGTAATGTAAATAATGTGATTATGTTTTCTTGTGGCATTGAATAAAAAACAGATCAGATATCATGAATATTGTTATAGTTGTTATAATATAGTTTTAATCTATAATATGATTTACATTCATGCATTTTCAGATGTTTTTTTCTCAGAAGTGATTGTGTACTTTGGGTCCATCTGGTGGCCAAAATCTAGAATATTCATCAATATTTCATTTAATTTACTGCAAATGCTTCAGAAACACAAATGAAGAAAAATATTTGCCAATAAAACACCATCAAATGTAAAATGAGAACTGAGCAGGACCAACTGATATACATCAATAAATCATAAGCCTATATTTTTAATTGAAGGTTGTATAACAATAAATATAAATTCAGATGGAATGATACTGATAAGTTGGTCTGATGGTTATGAGGATGAATGAAGATGCTTTAAATGTACAAATATTATTACATTATAGATCCATGAATTTTAATAGTTGAATTAAATAGAAATACACTAAACACAATTCAGTAAAACAAACAAATAAACACCAGCAACAGCATGCCACAGGAAATCTAAAGTCTTTTTTTATTATAACAGTTTTTCTCATGCAGAAGAATAAATATGATATTCGGTGTAAACAGTCATTTCTGTTTTGGGAATATTTGTCTTGATCATTTTCTCCATAAAGATTCACAATCTCTCCTGTCTCCATGAATCACAGTAAACTCTACATTAAGCCGAATTAAGCAGTAAAATAAATAAATAAAATAAAGTGTGTGTAAAGACTGTGGATCTTTCTGTAAATATGATGTATTTTGTTTCTTTTAACGCAGAAGAGAAATGACAAAACAAGGTTTTCATCCTTCACTGGCTGTGGATTTAATGGTCTTAATAAATAATGCGTGATCTTAAAAACAGTAATTTCAGAGCAAGTAGTTTAAATTCATCTTTAACTATAATACCAAAGTGCTTTCAGAGTGAAACATGAATGTGAATCATTACTTGAGCAGCTCAGTTTGAGTCAAAGTGAAATCTGCTGTTTCCGATGGTGGAGGTTTCAGATGCATCTTAAAATCAGTTTAACACTGTCCTGTTAGTTCATGATCTGTCAGTCACTGAAGTGTTCACATATTTCAAGCGCTCTTATCTGAAAATGGTTCACCTGTTTGTGAACAAACCAGGTATTTAGTCTTTTATGTTTTCCAGGAGTGTTTGGTGATGATGAACTGAAGTCAGTGTCAGTGATGGAGGGAGATTCAGTCACACTAAACTCTGATCTTACTGAAATGATGGATGATGATCTGATTCTGTGGAGGTTTGGAACTGAAAACACTGAAAACAGACTGAAGCTGGACGATCAAACTGGATCTCTGACCATCACAAACATCAGAACTGAACATACTGGAGATTATGAACTACTGACCAACAGTGTGAGTTTCACTCTCACTGTCTATGGTGAGTTATATTGTTTTCACCTGTTTTATTTAGTAAAGCTTTAAAGTAGTTCTATCTCAACATTTGATTGTTTTTATCCTTGATTATTAAAATAACGAAATAATTGCAAAATAGTCATCTCTCCCAGCTAATTTTGTTATAAGACCATTCTCTAAATATTCAGTGTTGTTCTGGGAACATTAAGAACATAGTTTTCTTGATGTTAGAGGAACGTTTTTATAAGGTATGATGTTCCTCAAACGTTCTTTCAACTTAATTTTGATCTAAAATTCAATATTGTAGGAAATGTACAGAAGTTTAGATGTTTAGTTTGAGGTCACCATCATGGAGGTTGGTGTTTGATGTAGTTCTTGACCCTGAGTATAGAGCTGCTTCTTTATCAGCAATCGCAGGTGTTTTCAGAAATATTTCTGTATTGATAAAGCAGATTAACATGTTTGTTTTAATAACAGGCAAATGACTGCATAAAAGCAATTAATTTTTTTTATTTGTTTATTTTTTTATTTCTGTCTTGTAAACTGGTAAGAAAGTTGCTTTGTTTGAAAACCCTGAATTTGTAATTCTCGACATTACTGCCCTAATATAGTTCACTTGAAAGAGGAAATGAAAACGAGTGAATTCAGACACTTCAGGAATATGAAGATTTTATTTGAGTATTATTTAGGCAAATTAAACTCTTTATAGATAGATCTTTCACAATAATAAAGCAACTGCTAAAAATAATTTTAAAAGATCTGACATTACGCAAAACAAGTTTTTCATAAACTCCACCTGTGATGCACAAAACACAACATTGTGGGCGGGGTTTTGGAGAGAGGGTGTGGTTGGAGACGGGGGCGTGGTCTAATTCAGTCTGGAGGAAGTTAGTAAATAGTTAACACTGTCAGCAGCTTGTTCTCCACACATCTCTACTGCAGACACTCACAGGATTTCACACTGAAACTATTTCAGATCACTGAACTGCTGAAGAAAATGTTTCACACATTTATTTTTTGCTGTCTCTGTCTGGTTGGTAAGTTATGGACAAGTTTATGTTGTTTTAACAGTTGCATGTTATTTGAGTGACGCTCTAATGAACTTCAACTTCCACCATTAATCAATAAAAATATATTTACTTGTTCACTGAGAAACTGTTTGTTCTTCAGGAGTGTTTGCTGATGAACTGAAGTCAGTGTCAGTGATGGAGGGAGATTCAGTCACTCTACAGACTAATACTGAAATACAGACAGAAGATCTGATAAAGTGGATGTTCGGAACTAAGAGGAGTCTAATAGCTAAAATCACTGTATTGACCAGCATCATCCATGATGAACCTGATGAGAGATTCAGAGACAGACTGAAGCTGGACAAGAAGACTGGATCTCTGACCATCACAAACATCACAACTGAACATGCTGGAGATTATGAAGTTGAGATCAGCCGTAAGAGCTCATCGTATAAATGCAGATTCAATGTTACTGTCTATGGTGAGTACACAACTATTATATTACATTACAGATTCTGATATTTATTGACATAATTCTTCATTAAAAAAAGAGTTATGGGAATTTTTTTCAACCTCTTTGACACATCTCTCACTGACACTGTAATTTCATGTCAAATGCCTGACAGTGAAACAGGCCTCTTATTTCTAATGTAATTCCTCTGAAAATTCATGCTACTTTTTCATTCTGTTATAATTTTTATATCAAACTCATAAAGCTCACTCTAAATGAATGTCATTCAAGCATACTGAAGTGTCTAAACCATCTCCACACAAGAGTTTCATGAACTGACACAGATCTGACAGTTCTTGCTGTGAGAGGAATATAACTAATTTGACACGACCAGTCAGATGAAGAGCTCCAGGGTTTGAAATCTAAGATTTAAAGTCACTCTTTGATTTGTAACGAAGGAAAAGTGAAGTTAGTTCTGAGAAAAGATGGTGCAGCACGTGTCTTTAAACTTTAAATGAGTGTGAAAGGAATATTTAGTTCCCATCTTCACCTGATCTGCTGAGATTTAATGAAGAAGCTGAAGACAAACATCTTCCAGAAGCTCTTGAGACTCAGTGGCTGTTCTTGTGTGTCTGTTCCCCTTATTGAGCTCAGGATCTAGTCAATACAATCCCAGAAAAGCTGTATGAGCTCACAGTCAATCAGATCAATAATGTGCTAATCTCACTACAAACTCACTAGACAGAATGTATTCATTTAGCTGCAGGTTTAACGTGTAACGGAGACAAGCTATAAGATCTGAGTGTGTAAACCTCACTGCCCTGACCTCAAGAGACACACATGTGACTGATGCTAGAGATTTACTGTCCTTGTTAGCAAGAATGTTTAATTTTGTGATGTTTTTACTGTATTTTTACAGTATTGTTTCTATAGTCTCAATCTACAGAAGGCTTCATCTTCAGATATATAATGTGAATGTAGTTTCATCTGTTGGGTAGAGAACATGTGCATGAGAAAGTGTTTTAAAACTGGATGTTTGTGGTTAATGTGAGTTTGTGTTTGTATGTCTTGAGCCATGAAGAGCCATAACTTCCTCTTTATGAGAAACAGCTTTACTGTGAAATAAAGTACAGAATTAGTGAGCGCTAATGTTTGACAAGAAAAAAATCTCTGTGAGATCTGTGTGTATGTGAAATATAATACTGATTCTCAGCTGCATATGAATCTCTTTATCCATGATTTGCATATTAATACTGTGACCTTCCAGATAAGCACATTTTATCCATTTTGGGGAGTTTCAAACTAAAAGTAATAATATTTTCCTTTAGCGTAACATTTTTTTTTAAACAGTGACTCTTTTCCAGTAACAGCCTTTGTTGCAAACACTAGCAGTGAGGCAAGATCAGACCTCAACCGTCTCTATTTCTGCTATTCTATTTTGTTTCATAACTGTATGCAGCAATTAAATGCTGCAAATAAAAAGGTAAATATATTTGTCATAAAAATAATGATGGAATGAACTACAATCCCATGATGCAACATTATCCACAATTTAATTTTTTTTTTTTTCTTCAAGAAAATCAATATTTGCATAGTTTAATGGTAGTAAATGTATCTCTCTCACATTGTCTGGTCTATAGTGCTAATGTTGCCCTGTGCAATATTAGATGGCTGGACATAAAGAGCTGTGTTATCCAAATATTTAAACACATACAGTCATTTTAACCCTCTACCGCATAGTGTTGCCATATGGCAACATACTCTTTGTTCATTTCCTTGCCACCGTCTCTTTAAGAGAACATTCTAGTTTTTTTTTTGTTGGTAAGAGAAAACCTTAGTTTAGCCAATGATGTGCTTTGGTTAAGTCACATGACATGCAATTTTTTTTCTGTGACGCGATATCTGACCACTGCCGTCTCTTGTCGGTAGTTGCTGAAAGCAAACTAAAACGTCAGTAACAAACAAGGACCCGCCCATGTCAAATCCACAAAAAAAATGTTAACATCATCTCAGGTAAGGTATGATGACATATTTACCACTCAAAAAAGTTTTTATGAAATTAGTTTTTGGTAAATCGAGAAAATGTCTGTGTTGCCATCAGAGGTGGGTAATCCAGGGGTCAGAAAGTAAAAGTCCTGCCATATTTTTATCTCATCCACTGAAGCATTAATGAGATAATTAAGTGATAAATTGAGTGATGATTGAGCATTATTGAAGACACCTGATGATAAAAAGCAGAATCACCAAAGGAGAAAATCACAATTTTTAAGTTACCATCATCAAGGTCAGGGTTTGTTTTAGTTGAGCTCTTGACCCTTGACTTTTTAGTATTAGATTTTGTTTGGGCAGTTTTAACTGCATTAAAACCAACCAGACAAGCAAAGTTAAAAGATGATCAGGTGTTGGTTACATAAACATTATTTGATCTGAATCACTACATTATTGATTAGCAGCACTGTGATTCTACAGCACAAGATCAGCTTTTACAATACAATTTTTTCTTTCTTTTTTTTTTTTTTTTTTTTTTTTAAACACACAAACATCAAGAATCATCCTGTGAATCTCAACAGTGGTGGCCATCATAAAGCATGTTGCAGTGCATTCTGGGAGCCACCAATCAAAATTCATCCATGGCTCCCATCATGCATTGCTGTATGAATAAATTATGAGCTAAATTGTCTTAGTAATTTCATTTATTCTCACTATTAAAATTTTGCTGTTTTTCTGTGACTTTTTAGTAGCTTGTTTTCTAATGTTCAGAGTTGATCTGTTGATCAGAATATGTTGCTTGTCACCGTTGTTGAGATTCACAGGCTGATACTTGATGTCTGTGTGTGCCTAAAAGAACTTTTTTTTTTTGTGATAAGGACAACTTTAAAAAAAAAAAAAAAATTCTGTATTGTATAAGCTGATCTTCTGCAGAATCACAGTGCTGCTGTAATCAATAATGTAAATCTAACTCAGAGATTGAGCTCTAAATGAGTTCGGTGATTCAGATCAAATAATAATTATGTGAAAACATAACCAACAACACTTGATCATCTTTTAACTTTGCTTGTCTGGTTAGTTTTAATGCAGTTAAAACTGCCTAAACAAAATCTAATACTAAAAAGGCAAGGGTCAAGAGCTCAACTAAAACAAACCCTGACCTCGATGATGGTAACTTTAAAATTGTGATTTTCTCCTTTGGTGATTCTGCTTGTTATCATCAGGTGTCTTCAATAATGCTCAATCATCACTCAATTAATCACTTATTTATCTCATTAATGCTTCAGTGGGTGGAATAAAATATGGCAGGACTTTTACTTTCTGACCCCTGGAATGTCCACCTCTGTTTCTTACAGAGAGTGTCCAGAAAACATCAAAAGAGACGGAGGCAAATATTGCAGCGGCCATCGCCTTTTGTTTAAAATATGCCCCAGACAAGGTGGGTGGAGGTGGCAGGAAAAAAAGCTGTGAATAAAACTGATGTTAATGTTTTGAAAAATATTCATTTCCAATAAGGTTGGTGTTAAAATTAAATTATTTTGAAAATGTTCTGTTCCAATAATGTTAATAATAAAACAAATAAATAAATCATATTTGTTATAATCCAGTTTATCTCTTTGTCATTTTTCTGATAAAACCACCAAACATTTGTAAATTCCATTTTCAAATTAAATTAAACTATTCTTTTTGCTAATGTCTTAAAATTTAATAATTTGGTGTAGTCTCACATTGGATCTTGATCTCTCTCTGATCTTATTGTTAGAGTTTCTTGGTATGTTTTTGTTGTTGTTTTTTTCTCTCTGAATGTTGATTTTTATTTTACAACAAAATTGAAGGTTTAATGTCATGCCAACAAAATCCATACTAACCATATCTTTCTTTAAAGTTGGAATTTGACAGCTTGACAATTTGTTGTTGGTTTTTGACAGATACCAATTTTGATTTTATTTTCCATCAAAGCGCAATGTCTCCGATGTAGGAGATTGATGTTAGTCTGACGTTTGGTTCTGACATCAACCCGATTTAAATTTTCAACCAAAATGCAACGTCTGACCAACGTTGGAGATTGGCGTCAGTCTGACGTTTGGTTATGACGTCAACCAGATTTTCATTTTCAACCAAAATACACCCTGCGTTCCATTCGGAAGGGCTCATCCCTATGCCCTAATCCCTTCAGAGGGTTTACCCTCCGGAGTGAGAGCTTCGAAGGGATGAAGGGTGTAGGGGTCAACAAAACTCTTCTTTTGGAACGCACTTCTGCGTCATCATAACGAGACAATCAAAGAGGAGTAGATTGTGCAAGCTGCACCCTTTGTTTAATGTTAGTTTATTTATTTATTTATTTTAGGTTTATCGCACCATGTAGCCTATATTGTATGTATTTTAAACATTTGAATGGACTGAAAAAGGGAGCTGTAAAGTATTTTTGTTGAAGTACAATGTCGTTTTGACCATAATAATGTACCAAATATAAGTCTAAATATTACAGTAGTATAGAAAAATATATTTATACTCAAAATCTAACTCCTAACCTCCTGTACCCATTCTGTGACGTCAAACAACTTCCCTGTGCAAAGGATCATGGGGGCCCGAAGTGTCCATCAGTTGTACCCTTCGAAATCCTTCATTCCGAAGGGCCCTTTGAAGTGGCCAGTTTTGAGCACTTCGGTTTGGAACGACGCTTCAACATGGCGGCCATGATTATTTTCACTCCGAAGTGCCCTTCGGAGGGCGATATATCCCGTTTGGAACGCACCGACAATGTAATACCAACGTTGGAGATTGATGTCAGTCTGACGTTTGGTTATGACGTCAACCAGATTTTCATTTTCAACCAAAATGCAACGTCTATCCGACGTAGTGGTCCAACGTCAATCTGACGTTATATTGACGTCCGGTGCCTGCTGGGTAAATACGACCTCACGTTTTATACGTTTGGTCCGATTTTCGGCATTTTTCGCATCCGTAGCAAATATTTTGAGGGGTTTTTGACAATTGATCCACAAAATGACGAATATGAAAAAACGAATACGACAGTTTCGGACTCAGTCAGGTGCAAGGACCTTACCCACACAGCAAAAGGACTCCGTATCGGATCCACCACGGAGGTATCGCGCAGAGGTGGAAAGTCCAGGGCTCAGAAAGTGAAAGTCCAGGGCTCAGAAAGTAAAAGTCCTGACATATTTTTTTTCCACCCACTGAAGCAGTGTTAAAGTTAATGAGATAATTAAGTGATTAATTGAGTGATGATTGAGCATTATTGAAGACACCTGATGATAACAAGCAGAATCACCAAAGGAGAAAATCACAATTTTTAAGACACCATCACAGAGGTCATGGTTTGCTTTAGTTGAGCTCTTGACCCTTGACTTTTTAACATTAGAATTTACTTGGGCAGTTTTAACTGCATTAAAACTAACCAGACAAGCAAAGTTAAAACATGATCAGGTGTTGGTTATGTTTTCACATAATCATTATTTGATCTGAATCACTGAACTCATCTAGAGCCCAATCTCTGAGTTAGATTTACGTTATTGATTACAGCAGCACTGTGATTCTACAGCACAAGATCCATTTTTTTTTTTTTTTTTTTCAAAATAATTCAAAGGTTTCATCAAAAGTTCTTAGGAAAAAAGCCCTCATTTAGACACACAGAGATCAAGAATCATCCTGTGAATCTCAACAGTGGTGGCCATCATAAAGCATGTTGCAGTGCATTCTGGGTGCCACCAATCAAAATTCATCCACGGCTCCCATCATGCATTGCTGCATGAATAAATTATGAGCTTAATTCTTTTAGTAATTTTCTTTATTCTCACTATTTTGTTTTTTGCTGTTTTTATGGGACTTTTTAGTAGCTTGTTTTCTAATGTTCAGAGTTGATCTGTTTATCAGAATATGTTGCTTGTCACCGTTGTTGAGATTCACAGGCTGATACTTGATGTCTGTGTGTGCCTGAAAGAAATTTTCTTTTGTTTTATTCAGAACAACTTTTGTGAAACCCTTTGGATTATACTGATAAAGCTGATTTTGTGCTGTAATCAATCATGTAAATCTAACTCAGAGATTGGGCTCTAAATGAGTTCAGTGATTCAGATCAAATAATGATTATGTGAAAACATAACCAACGTTACCTGACCAGCTTTTCTCTTTGCTTGTTTGGCTGTTATAATTCAGTTAAAACTGCCCAAACAAATTCTAATATTAAAAAGTGAAGGGTCAAGAGCCCAACTAAAGCAAACCATGACCTCTGTGATGGTGTCTTAAAAATTGTGATTTTCTCCTTTGGTGATTCTGCTTGTTATCATCAGGTGTCTTCAATAATGCTCAATCATCACTCAATTAATCACTTATTTATCTCATTAATGCTTCAGTGGGTGGAAAAAAAAATATGGCAGGACTTTTACTTTCTGAGCCCTGGACTTTCCACCTCTGCCGCGAACGGACCCGTATCGGAGTCCACTTGCTCGCAGTGACGGATCCGCAACGAAGGCGGATCACGGACCCGCCTTGGCTCCGCGCTGCATCCGCTCCGCATCCGCGATTAAAACCTTACCTCCGCGGCGGGTCCGTTTGGGACCCGCAAATTGATACAACCGTTACAGTAAAGGCGCGTGCGCGTCCGCGGATCCGACATGGGTCCGCTCAGGATCCGCTGATTGACAGTACAATTTATGGTGCCGCCCGGATGCGGATCTGATCCTCTGGGCGGCGTCAAAACGGATGTGACAGTCAAGCGGGTTTGGCGACTTGAATGCGGATCCGCCTAGGAGTCCCTTGCTGTGTGGGTAAACTTTTGAGGCTTGCGCAGGAGAAATCAAACAAATGAGCGCCGTTTTCCAAGATCTGGATCCGCAGCACACAAATAAACTAAACTGACATACGGCAGTTAAATTTCAAAATGTGGTGTTTTTATATTTATAACATTTGAATACAGTTCAGCAACATACATCACACGACCTGACGATCAAGAGAGCTGACAAATGACCATCACTTAATTTACCATCACCTCACGATTGAAAATGTGACACTGATATGACAGTTCAACAAACAAGTTAATATATTAAGTCACTTACATTTTAGACGAAATAATGACTGTTTTGGTCTATTTTAGCAGCGAAAATAGATCCGATGAATCCAAACAAACATAGCGCATTTCACAGCAACACTCAATCGTGTTTTGAATGATTCAGTGTTTTGAACAAATCGTTTGAGTCAAAGATTCAATGACCCATTCACAAACATCTGTCTCATTCTTGATGAATCGGCCGTTTGAACGAATCGCGAATGAACGACTCAATGACTCGCTTAATAAAACCGCTTATCACCTGCATTTGCGCTCACTATCGACAAACCAATCAAATTTGTTCAAAACTTTTTTTTTTTTAATCAGTCCAAACACATTTTAATTTTTATTCAGGAGTTATGTATATACAAAACTATAACTTTTTATGACAGTAGTTAAGTGATAAAAAAATTTTGCAAATTTTTTTTTCAGGTTTTTTTCCTCCCATCCAGTAGCCACTCGCGCCCCACCGGTTGAGAACCACTGGTCTGGAGGAAGTTAGTAAATAGTTAACACTGTCAGCAGCTTGTTCTCCACACATCTTTACTGCAGACACTCACAGGATTTCTGAAACTATTTCAGACCACTGAATTGATGAAGAAAATGTTTCACACATTTTTTTGCTGTCTCTGTCTGGTTGGTAAGTTATGGACAAGTTTATGTTGCTTTAACAGTTGCATGTTATTTGAGTGACGCTCTAATGAACTTCAACTTCCACCATTAATCAATAAAAATATATTTACTTCTTCACTGAGAAACTGTTCTTCAGGAGTGTTTGCTGATGAACTGAAGTCAGTGTCAGTGATGGAGGGAGATTCAGTCACTCTACAGACTGATACTGAAATACAGACAGGTGATGAGATAAGGTGGATGTTCGGAACTAACAGGATTCTAATAGCTAGAATCACTGTATTGACCAGCATCATCCCTGATGATTTTATTGAGAGATTCAGAGACAGACTGAAGCTGGACATTAAAACTGGATCTCTGACCATCACAAACATCAGACCTGAACATGCTGGAGATTATGAAGCTGAGATCAGCAGCAGGAGCTCATCGTATAAATACAGATTCAATGTTACTGTCTATGGTGAGTACACAACTACACTATTATATTACATTACAGATTCTGCATATTTATTGACATAATTCTTCATTAAAAAAAAGAGTTATGGGAATTTTTTTCAACCTCTTTGACACATCTCTCACTGACACTGTAATTTCATGTCAAATGCCTGACAATGAAACAGGCCTCTTATTTCTGCTGTAATTCCTCTGAAAATTCACGCTACTTTTTCATTCTGTAATAATTTTTATGTCAAACTCATAAAGCTCACACTAAATGAATGTCATTCAAACATACCGAAGTGCCTAAACCATCTCCACACAAGAGTTTCATGAACTGAGACAGATCTGACAGTTCTTGCTGTGAGAGGAATATAACTAATTTGACACGACCAGTCGGATGAAGAGCTCCAGGGTTTGAAATCTAAGATTTAAAGTCGTTCTTTGATTTATAACGAAGGAAAAGTGAAGTTAGTTGTGAGAAAAGATGGTGCAGCACGTGTCTTTAAACTTTAAATGAGTGTGAAAGGAATATTTAGTTCCCATCTTCACCTGATCTGCTGAGATTTAATGAAGAAGCTGAAGACAAACATCTTCCAGAAGCTCTTGAGACTCAGTGGCTGTTCTTGTGTGTCTGTTCCCCTTATTGAGCTCAGGATCTAGTCAATACAATCCCCCAGAAAAGCTGTATGAGCTCACAGTCAATCAGATCAATAATGTGCTAATCTCACTACAAACTCACTAGACAGAATGTATTCATTTAGCTGCAGGTTTAACGTGTAACGGAGACAAGCTATAAGATCTGAGTGTGTAAACCTCACTGCCCTGACCTCAAGAGACACACATGTGACTGATGCTAGAGATTTACTGTCCTTGTTAGCAAGAATGTTTAATTTTGTAATGTTTTTACTGTATTTTTACAGTATTGTTTCTATAGGCTCAATCTACAGAAGGCTTCATCTTCAGATATATAATGTGAATGTAGTTTTCATCTGTTGGGTAGAGAACATGTGCATGAGAAAGTGTTTTAAAACTGGACGTTTGTGGTTAATGTGAGTTTGTGTTTGTATGTCTTGAGCCACGAATAGTGTGTGGGTGAAAGAACGCCCATAGTTCAACTTACTCTTTATGAGAAACAGCTTTACTGTGAAATAAAGTGCAGAATTAGTGAACGCTAATGTTTGACAGGAAAAAAATCTCTGTGAGATCTATGTGAATGTGAAATATCAATATACTGTATATCATATTATACTATGTGTATGTGAAATATAATATTGATGCTCATCTGCATATGCATCTCTTTATGCATAATTTGCATATTAATACTTTGACCTTGCAGATAAACACGTTTCATTCATTTGGGGGAGTTTCAAACTAAAAGTATTAATATTTTGTTTTAGGTCATTTTCTACAAAAAGACAACTGTGTATGCTTTAAATACACAAATGATCGCCTTGCACGTGCTTCTGCTTTCCGTATTCTTCAAAAAGCTTACGCTGTATGTCCTACACCTTCCCTATTCTACTTATGGAAAAAAACGAAATTCACAGCGTAAGCTTTTTGAAGAATACGGAAAGTAAATCTGTGTTTGTGACTGTTGTTCCCGCCCACTGAATCTCCGGGCCTGGATTAGATCTGTATTAGATCAGTGAAATGGATGTGACAGTAACGCGGATTTGGCGGTTTGTAAACGGATCCGGCTCAGAGTCTGGATGGGCTGTTCTTCAGGAGTGTTTGCTGATGATGAACTGAAGTCAGTGTCAGTGATGGAGGGAGATTCAGTCACTCTAAACTCTGATCTTACTGAAATGAAGGATGATGTTTAGTAGAGGTTTGGAGCTGAAAACACTTTAATAGATTAAATCAATGTCAATCATTTTATATGATGGGAGATTCAGAAACACTGAATGCAGATCATCAAACTGGATCTCTGACCATCACAAACATCACAATGAAACATGCTGGAGTTTATCAACTACTGACCAACAGTGTGAGAAAGAGACTGATCAAGAGTTTCATGAATGAATGAATCATGATGAATCATTTTTCTCTCTGATATTTGTCCATGTGTGTAAACAATAATATTTAAAAATGTCTAGAGTGGAGTGAAGATCACTGACTGATGCTGCAATAAACACTTTCTGATCTTTTTTCATGTTTTTCAGCTCGTCTGCCTGTTCCTGTCATCAGCAGTAACTCTTCACAATGTTCTTCATCATCATCATCATCATGTTCATTGGTGTGTTCAGCTGTGAATGTGAGTCATGTGACTCTCTCCTGGTACAAAGGAAACAGTTTATTGTCCAGCATCAGTGTGTCTGATCTCAGCATCAGTCTCTCTCTACCTCTGGAGGTGGAATATCAGGATAAAAACACCTACAGCTGTGTGCTGAACAATCCCATCAGCAACCAGACTCAACATCTGGACATCACTCACCTCTGTCACACATGTGCAGGTACAGCAGTGATGATATTATTTACATTCATTCACTGAATTAATTTGTTGATTTTAACAAGACTAATAATCAGAGGTGGGTAATCCAGGGGTCAGAAAGTAAAAGTCCTGCCATATTTTTATTCCACCCACTGAAGCATTAATGAGATAAATAAGTGATTAATTGAGTGATGATTGAGCATTATTGAAGACACCTGATGATAACAAGCAGAATCACTAAAGGAGAAAATCACAATTTTTAAGTTACCATCATCGAGGTCAGGGTTTGTTTTAGTTGAGCTCTTGACCCTTGACTTTTTAATATAAAATTTTCTTTGGGTAGTTTTAACTGCATTAAAATCAACCAGACAAGCAAAGTTAAAAGATGGCCAGGTGATGTTGGTTATGTTTTCACATAATCATTATTTGATCTGAATCACTGAACTCATTTAGAGCCCAATCTCTGAGTTAGATTTACATTATTGATTACAGCAAAAGATCAACTTTATCAATACATAATTCTTTTTTTTTTTAAAAAGTTGTCCTTATCACAAAAAATATATGTATTTTAGGCAAACACAGACATCAAGTATCAGCCTGTGAATCTCAACAACGGTGACATGCAACATATTCTGATCAACGGATCAACTCTGAACATTAAAAAACAAGCTACTAAAAAGTCACAGAAAAACAGCAAAATTTTAATAGTGAGAATAAAGAAAATTACCAAGACAATTCAGCTCATAATTTATTCATGCAGCAATGCATGATGGGAGGCATGGATGAATTTTGATTGGTGGCTCCCAGAATGCACTGCAACATGCTTTATGATGGCCGCCACTGTTGAGATTCACAGGATGATTCTTGATGTCTGTGTGTTTAAATGAGCGCTTTTTTTTAAAATCAGAACTCTAAAAAAAAAAAAAAAATTGTATTGATAAAGCTGATCTTGTGCTGTAGAATCACAGTGCTGCTGTAATCAATAATGTAAATCTAACTCAGAGATTGGGCTCTAGATGAGTTCAGTGATTCAGATCAAATAATGATTATGTAAAAACATAACCAACACCTCAAATCATCTTTTAACTTTGCTTTTCTGGTTGGTTTTAATGCAGTTAAAACTGCCCAAACAAAATCTAATATTAAAAAGTCAAGGGTCAAGAGCTCAACTAAAACAAACCCTGACCTCGATGATGGTAACTTAAAAATTGTGATTTTCTCCTTTGGTGATTCTGCTTGTTATCATCAGGTGTCTTCAATAATGCTCAATCATCACTCAATTAATCACTTATTTATCTCATTAATGCTTCAGTGGATGAGATAAAAATATGGTAGGACTTTTACTCTTTGACCCCTGGATTACCCACCTCTGTTTATATATTCTTGAATGAATCAGCGTTTTGAAGGAATCGCTTAAATAAATCATCATTAAATAATCATTAATGACTTGCTGACACCTACTGGCGACATTAATTTCATGATCCAGTTATCGTTTCATTTTGTAATTTAAAATTTTCTGTATTCAATTGTAATTCCTACACATATACTGCCCTCTCTGAGCAATCTAACAACTCATAAATCTAAAAGCAACTTCAGGTGGTGCTTCATTGACACCTCTGCAAGCCTTTGGTTGATACTGATTTAACTGGTAACAACCTATAGCGTCATACTATTGTAATTTAAATGACAAAGAATTTAACATTAAAAAGCATAGGCTACATATTTAATAAGATTAGGAAAAAAATCCTAAAATCCCCTAGAAATCAATTAATCAATTAAATCAATTAGTTGATTTCTACAGTTAATTTCTGACACAGACAGATGACAATAAATAGGCTATAAAAACATTCTTTATCTCAGTATTGTTAGTGTTATTACAGGGTTTTGATATATAGCCTAATATTGATAAAATATAATTGATATCTTCTTAAGAGAGCACTATAATTGTTATTTTTAACACTGTTTTAACATTTTTCCCTTTATTTATTTATTTTACTTTTTTAAATGTGTGATAGCCTATTTCAAATTGGCATAAACAAGTTCACCTCCATCATCAAATCATCCAATTCACATTTTAAGTCCATCTCTCTATAGCACCGCTTTGATGAACTAATAACATGTAAAATATTTTCATATTTGTCTTATTTCAAATTCATCCAGTGTCCAAAACTCAGGGTGTTGTCTACAACAAAAGTTATGACTGCTGCATATTTACATCGATAAGCTATGATTTGCACTTTTTAATTCGCTGCCCAGTGCGTTGAGCATCTTCGCTAGATTTTTATAGTTGGTCACTTCAATAAAACAGGCATTGTGCCAACGTTGTAGAATGGGAGTAATTGTGTGCAGCTGCAAAGTAAATTAATATTTCATCATGAGAAAGAGATTAAATGTATAATAAACGCGTTAAGAATCAGTACAGCTGTAGAGCGAGGGACTTTTAAATAAAAAAAATGAGAAATGAGAAAACCACACTTTTTTTCGTTTTTCATTTTTAAAATGAAAACGAAAAAAGAAAAAACTGGCTTGATTTTTCTTTTTTCGTTCTGGGGTAGGAAACAAATAAGCAGTCTGAATATTCGATCTCTACATGTGGGCGGGAATGAAACGCCTCTTTCCGCTGATTGGTCAACCAGATGTCAAACCATGTCGTCATCAGTGGTTCGTCGGTTCAGCTCAACAGAATAAAAGTCCCTCGCTCTACAGCTCTACGGATTCTTAACGCGTTTATTCTACATTTTATGTCTTTCTCACGAAATATTAATTTACTTTGCAGCTGCACACGATTACCCCCATTTTACAACGTTGGCACAATGCCTGTTTTATTGAAGTGACCAACTATAAAAATCTAGCGAAGCTGCTCAACGCACTGGGCAGCGAACATTGAATTAAAAAAGTGCAATAGCCAATGTAAATATGCAGCAGTCATAACTTTTGTTGTAGACAACACCCTGAGTTTTGGACATGGGATGAATTTGAAATATGACAGATATGAAAATATATGTTATTAGTTCATCAAAGCGGTGCTATAGAGAGATGGACTTAAAATGCTAATTGGATGATTTGACGCAGGTGAACTTGTTTATGCCAAAATTGGATAATTGTAAAATATCCATTGATGATGTAACCGAAAACAAGAAAAATGAATGTCTGGTTTCAATTTTTCATTTTTGCATTTGCATTGTTTGGTCTGAAAATTTAATTGTGAAGCGTTACACGGACTGTATTCTCATGCACAATCTCTCTACCCAACACATGACACATCATTTCTTTCCAGATAAAATGAGGCCTTCTGTGGTATGATTCTATTTGCAATACTGTATACAGGCACCAATATAATCTGTCTGCTGCTAAGATGTATCTGTCACATGTTCGGTCGGTGTCTCCCCCATTCATTGTGTTTTTGGTTTAGTCCGTGACCTAGTTTCTTCTCTGTCAGTCTGGCACGTCCTGATATTGCTGAGTTAGATGCGTTCCTGGGTCAACATATTTTGTTGATCCTGGAACAACATTCTAGTCTGAAAATGTAGTCTTAACCCTATTCCTACCCCTAAACCTAACACTACCCATAAGTTATCCCAAAAATCAGAGGGAAATGATAGATGAATAACACTGATGTAGAAGCACCAATTCATGATTTTAAGCCTAAACTTGACATAATCTGTAAACTTGTCCCTCAAATCTGATTGGTTGATTTGAATGTTGTTCCAGGATCAGCAAAAATGTTGACTCAGGAACATGTTGAACTCAGCAATATCAGGTTATGCGTCAGTCTGAGCGACTCAATGCACCCCAAAATCTACCTAAATGTATTTATGTCTGTGCAAATCGTTTTATTCCAGACTGTTTTGTGAATGAGAAAGCGAAAATGAGAAAGTTCCTTTGTTTGAAATTGAACTAATTTGCATAAGGGAAGTAAGCTGGCAGTTTGTGTCCATTTATACTCTGATAAATATAACAGTGCATTCTATGAGATGGTGATGTCCACCAAAGTCTGAGTCATTAAAAAGGAGTATTTTGATATTAAACACCACCTAGTTGGGCTACGTTATCTAATAGTTCTGTGATTGGCATGCATAACACTATACAATATTCAAAAAACAATAATAATACACAAAATGTACTGGGGAAATGCATGTTCATTCATTTAAGTAAATTTGGCAATGAATTGGTGGAATAGATGCCATTTCTATGGGCTCTATGCCTGATTCTTGTATTGAAAACAATTAATGTCCCAAATGTCTTTGAAGTGTGTGATTTATCCACTAACCACTGGATTTAGAGTGCATTTTCTATATTATTATTGAGAGTGAATGAAATTTTTACACTGACGAAGGCGAAGAGCTGAAACGTTTATTTACTTTTCTCCTGTTACTTCAATTAAAGTCTTTTTGGAGTGCAGACCTTCTTTGTATCCTTAATTTGAAATATAGGTCATTGCACCTTATTAGCTGGGAGAGCACGGTGAACGCTTTAATTCTACTAACCATTCAGAAACGTCCAGTTTCATTCTAAAAGTTGTAACTTCTTCCTGAGTCTCTCCATCAGTGTCGACTCCGGTTTGAACAATGTAAGGCTGAACACCGTTACTGACAATCCTCATTTTGGCTGCGTGAGATTCTCCAGCTTTGTTGTTGTTGAGCTGTTAAAGCTCCGCCCTCTTCTGGAAAGGGGGCCGGGAGCAGCAGCTCATTTGCATTTAAAGGGACACACAAAAACTTTGTGTTTTTGCTCACACCCAAATAGGGGCAAATTTGACAAGCTATAATTAATGATCTGTGGGGGATTTTGAGCTGAAACTTCACAGACACATTCTGGAGACACCAGAGACTTATATTACATCTTGTGAAAGGGGCATAATGAAGTTTTAATTTAACCCTGAGAATGGCCATCACCTTTTTAACTAATAACATTTTATCTGAATGAACTGAGGAGAATAATTTTCTCAAACAAATGAAGTGGCTGTTTAAAGTCTGCTGGGTTTTCCTGAACAAACAGAGAGTAAAACATATATATCTACTATATATATGTATGTATTCTATAGCTATCTACCCACACAGCAAGGGACTCCTAGGCGGATCCGCATTCAAGTCGCCAAACCCGCGTGACTGTCACATCCGTTTTTGACGCCGCCCAGAGGATCAGATCCGCATCCGGGCGGCACCATAAATTCTACTGTCAATCAGCGGATCCTGAGCGGACCCATGTCGGATCAGCGGACGCGCACGCGCCTTTACTGTAACGGTTGTATCAATTTGCGGGTCCCAAACGGACCCGCCGCGGAGGTAAGGTTTTAATCGCGGATGCGGAGCGGATGCAGCGCGGAGCCAAGGCGGGTCCGTGATCCGCCTTCGTTGCGGATCCGTCACTGCGAGCAAGTGGACTGCGATACGGGTCCGTTCGCGGCAGAGGTGGAAAGTCCAGGGCTCAGAAAGTAAAAGTCCTGCCATATTTTTTTTTCCACCCACTGAAGCATTAATGAGATAAATAAGCGATTAATTGAGTGATGATTGAGCATTATTTAAGACACCTGATGATAACAAGCAGAATCACCAAAGGAGAAAATCACAATTTTTAAGACACCATCACAGTGGTCATGGTTTGCTTTAGTTGGGCTTTTGACCCTTCACTTTTTAATATTAGAATTTGTTTGGGCAGTTTTAACTGAATTATAACAGCCAGACAAGCAAAGAGAAAAGCTGGTCAGGTAACGTTGGTTATGTTTTCACATAATCATTATTTGATCTGAATCACTGAACTCATTTAGAGCCCAATCTCTGAGTTAGATTTACATTATTGATTACAGCACAAAATCCGCTTTATCAGTATAATCTAAAGGGTTTCACAAAAGTTGTTCTGAATAAAACAAAAGAAATTTTTTTTTAAGGCACACACAGACATCAAGTATCAGCCTGTGAATCTCAACGACGGTGACAAGCAACATATTCTGATAAACAGATCAACTCTGAACATTAGAAAACAAGCTACTAAAAAGTCCCATAAAAACAGCAAAAAATAAAATAGTGAGAATAAAGAAAATTACTAAAACAATTAAGCTCATAATTTATTCATGCAGCAATGCATGATGGGAGCCGTGGATGAGTTTTGATTGGTGGCACCCAGAATGCATTGCAACATGCTTTATGATGGCCACCACTGTTGAGATTCACAGGATGATTCTTGATCTCTGTGTGTCTAAAGAAGGGGTTTTTTTTTCCTAAGAACTTTTGATGAAACCTTTGAATTATTTTGGAAAAAAAAAACAACAACTGGATCTTGTGCTGTAGAATCACAGTGTTGCTGTAATCAATAATGTAAATCTAACTCAGAGATTGGGCTCTAGATGAGATCAGTGATTCAGATCAAATAATGATTATGTGAAAACATAACCAACACCACCTGATCATGTTTTAACTTTGCTTGTCTGGTTAGTTTTAATGCAGTTAAAACTGCCCAAGTAAATTCTAATGTTAAAAAGTCAAGGGTCAAGAGCCCAACTAAAACAAACCCTGACCTCTGTGATGGTGTCTTAAAAATTGTGATTTTCTCCTTTGGTGATTCTGCTTGTTATCATCAGGTGTCTTCAATAATGCTCAATCATCACTCAATTAATCACTTAATTATCTCATTAACTTTAACAGCGCTTCAGTGGGTGGAAAAAAAATATGTCAGGACTTTTACTTTCTGAGCCCTGGACTTTCCACCTCTGCGCGATACCTCCGTGGTGGATCCGATACGGAGTCCTTTTGCTGTGTGGGTATCCACCACTATATTTGTATTAGAATTCTGGAAAATTGCATAAAAAACACTGGATGGAAACATCAAGATGCACATAAATTCTAAAAATGTGCATAAAAAACTTGTATGCGCTTAGTTGAACGGGACATATATTTAAATTCAAGTCATGCAAATAAACTTTGATGGAAAAACCATTACCCAATAAATTCCTTGATGCGCGTCAAAAAAAAGTCATGTGACTTTGCCTCAACAGCAGCGCCGCCGCTCCCACCACGCGCATGAGGGGGCACCAAAAATAGCCTAATGAATTTTTTTTTTTTAAATGCCGGTATTATTTCATTAGCCTATAGAAATATTACGCACATGTTAGCCATGTATATGTAACAAAAAAGGGGGAACAAGAAAGATATTTAATAATTGCTCTAGTCTAGTCTAGAAAGTACCCCCCTGCCCCCGTGCCGGATGGTCCGTTCCGGTTGTTCGCGCGGGCGCCTGCCTGACGCAGTTTGACAGATTTGAGCATGGCTCCGAAAAGACAGCAGGAGTCGGGTGCTGAGAAACGAAAGAAGAAGAAACTGCGAGATGATCACTTTCAGGTAAGTCCATGTTTAATCATTCATAAATACGGGAAATGTGCTGCATGTGCGTGCTGCTGCTAATCGTAATGCGCCTCGAACTTGCTGACGTTAATGTTAGCATTAGCAAACTATGTTATTATAACTTACAACTTCGGTGCAAGCTAAATTGCAATAAAAAATTCTCTTTTTAGTATTCTTAAGTTTTATACTGTGATGCTGCTATTGTGTGTTATTGGTATTGAGTTATGTTTGGTAATAAAAAGTTAAACTGGCAAAAACAAACTTTTTTCTCGGGGTCGGGGTGAGGGGCATCATAAAGGAATTATGCTTAGGGCACCAAAATGGCTAGCAGCGACACTGCTCAACAGATCACGTGATTGGTTTAATTGGACTAACCAGTGTAGCGATCTCATTGCACACTATCTAAAATGTTATTTTAATCATTTGAAATGTCCATTATCAAAATGATTTGGTATCGTCACCTCCCATAACTGTCTCACACGATTGTGCTCCATCAGACTTGGGTAAAGTTGGTTTTATATTCACACATTCAGACTTCTGATAAATTCAGACTTTCCAATAAATGTGCAATAAATTAATGTTTGCGAATTTTAAGCAGCGACATGATATTGACAACCAACAATGTCAACTTACAACATTTTTCACAGTCGATCAAAATAGGCAAGTATTGTTTTAATGGCATATTTACTTGTGAATGTCCACTGAATGTCCAATGTAGTGTGATTAACAAGGCTATTGAATACGGATGTCCGAATGTGCGAATATAAAACCAACTTTACCCAAGTTCCCATCAGGAATCTTAACGCAAGATCACATGACAGCGTTTGTTTGCATTTCATCTGCATGCTCTGAGGTGCAAGTCAGTCATTTATTATGTAAGAAAAAGCTACGGGCTTCCCCAGTTGCAAAAGCTGATACTTTGCGCAAGTTTCCCAGGAAGGATTTTATTCTCTTAAACACATGGTATGGAAACAGTGATTTATTTACAAATGTTTTATGAAATATTCTAATTTTACACACAAGTTAAATTCACAACTTTAAATGGAAACATAGCTTATGAAACATTGCGCTTTTGGCCAGAATTCAAATGATGTACAGGAGCTCAATTTACTTTTAGTGCCCCATGATGCTAAACTTTTTCTGCATGTGATTATGTTTGACCTTTTGACATTTAGTATAACTGAAAAACTCATTAAGCAATCATTATCATTAAAAAATGACTCAACAAAAATAATCTAACACAACACACATATATACAAAAAAAATGAACAGGTAAAAATGTTGTTCAGAGTTTACATGCACTTAAGAAATTGGTATAGGGTTTTTGCAGTTTTGTGTTATGTTCTTGAAATGGTTGCCAAACCTTCAAACTATTGTTACTAGTCATGTCTTCTAGTGGCTTTCTAGTGTGCATGTAAACCTGTTAACTATGAACAGAAGATCATTAATGAGGAAACTTAGCACAGAATTTGATTATCTTCTGGTAACGATACCTGCGTACACAACATCTTCCTCCTGTTTAACACTCTGAAAGAAAACACAAAAGAGAAGTTGCCATTAAGCCAACAATACTGATAGCAAGCATTGGCAGGTTTAGTAAAAAAAAAAAAGAAAAAAAAAGAAGCTTGTGGTTAAATGTAGAAAAGAAGAGAAAAATGTTTTGTTTTTTTTAATAGTAAGTAGGTAATGTCCTTGTTTATGGATATAGATAAGCTAATTAGTGGCGGAATAATTTGGTACAGTAATTTGCGCTATCGGATTTCTGTCACTCATTTGCAAGGCATATCAATGATATCATGTCACAGGCTAAACCAGCCAATGCGCATGTGCAGTTCTAAGTGTGCGTCTCAGAACGCAGACTGTTTCTATGGTTACCCGAACTTCTAACAGCAGCTACAGTGAATCGTTGGCTACCAACTTGCCATCAGCTCTTTTATTCAGAAGGCGGGACTTATTCCACCATATTGTGCGTTATACTTGCTTCATAAAAACCATCTTTGAAAATGTGTTGACAAACTTTATTTAAAAACATGCTCACTGATTATGATCTGTGCTGTGTATAAATACTTATCCACTTTTTCATGAGAAATGCTGTCCAAATGTCCTGTTTGTGATGATGACGTCTAAAGTCCCCACCAAAGTAAGTAGTCCCTTTATTTATTAGCAACCGCCTTTTTTAAGACACAATAAAGGTTTAAAAAAACTGGTGTGTTTTATGTCATAGATCATCATGACTAACCACAACTGAATCACGAACCTATAAGCACGTTTGCTAAGGTTTACAGTCTTGAGGCACACACGTATCATCAAAGACACTGCTGGGATTGCCACTAGAGCAAAATGTGACAAACATGCGAATATCGGAAATGGTGCAAAGGCAGCTTCAAACACATCAAACTGCCAAAGTCACTCCCCCAGTGGTGAACCATTGAAATTTCAAAATACTTATGATGTAACAAAGCCTTGTTTACTGGAATCACATGACTTTGGCAGTTTGATACACACTACGAACCACTGATTCGAAACAAAAGATTCGTAGAGCTTCATGAAGTAGCGTTTTGAAATCGGCCATCACTAGATATTGTTGAATAAAGTCGTTATTTATTTATTTTTGTAGCACAAAAAGTATTCTCATCACTTCATAATATTAAGGTTGAACCAATGAATTTAAATGATCTGTTTTAAATATGTCTTTTCTGGGTATTGAAAATGTAAATTAACTTTCTGTCAATGGAGGCCTCACTAAGACATTTTAATTTGTGTTCTGAAGATGAACGAAGGTCTTACGGGTGTGGAAAAACATTTTCATTTTTGGGTGAACTAACCCTTTAATGTATAAGAAGCTTATAGTGTGCATTAAGCAATAATAACAAGCAAACAATTTGTTGAAAAGTTTTTTGTTCAATTTGTTGTCCTCAGCCAAAACGATTTGCATTAGAACAAATAATAGATTTTTGAGACCAAAATATAACTTTTTAGATATACACAAGATGAATTATATTTAACCATTATAGAAACATCCCAGATAGCAAGCAATGATCGAAATAATGTTAAATCAATGTTAATGTGTCAATGTTAACCACACTGAATCAATATCAGTTTTGCACCTGCAATTAATGTTGAAAAAATGTTGAAATTTCATCAAAAAATCAATGGTAATGTCATTGAATGTGATGCTGGTTCAACATCATGCTTGAACTCTCTGAAAATGAAACTACAACTGACTTAAAGCCACACAGCCTGAAATCAACTGAAGATAAAAGAAGACAATAAATCTCTCAAGATCTCAGCAGAAGCTCTTTTTGAGAATTAACAGGTTTAGATGTTGATGTTTTATTGAAAATGTTCATCATTTTGGTGATCAGTGTTTCCTTTAGTTGGGCAGTTTGACTCTCGGCTTTTTGTGTGAGTTTGTGCTCTTTGTAACAGAGTAACATTGATTCAATGCCATTTCCATTGATTTTTTCTTGAAATTTCAATATTTATTCAACATTAATTGCGGGTGCAAAAGTGATATTGATTCAGTGAGGTTAAAGGGATAGTTCACCCAAAAATGAAAATTTGATGTTTATCTGCTTACCCCCCAGCGCATCCAAGATGTAGGTGACTTTGTTTCTTCAGTCGAACACAAATTATGATTTTTAACTCCAACCGCTGCCGTCTGTCAGTCGTATAATAGCAGTAGATGGGAACTTCATCTATAAGAGTAAATAAAGCTTGCTTAGACAAATCCAAATTAAACCCTGCGGCTCGCGACGACACATTGATGTCCTAAGACACGAAACGATCGGTTTGTGTGAGAAACTGAACAGTATTTATATCATTTTTTACTTCTAATACACCACTATGTCCAACTCCGTTCATGACTCCTTTAGTGATGTCTGATCGCGCTCTGACAACGGCAGTGATGTCTTGCGCATATACTTCAATGAGTGTCAGACATCACTGCCGCTGTCAGAGCGCGATCAGACATCACTAAAGGAGTCATGAACGGAGTTGGACATAGTGGTGTATTAGAAGTAAAAAATGATATAAATACTGTTCAGTTTCTCACACAAACCGATCGTTTCGTGTCTTAGGACATCAATGTGTCGTCGCGAGCCGCAGGGTTTAATTTGGATTTGTCTAAGCAAGCTTTATTTACTCTTATAGATGAAGTTCCCATCTACTGCTATTATACGACTGACAGACGGCAGCGGTTGGAGTTAAAAATCATAATTTGTGTTCGACTGAAGAAACAAAGTCACCTACATCTTGGATGCGCTGGGGGTAAGCAGATAAACATCAAATTTTCTTTTTTGGGTGAACTATCCCTTTAACTTTGACACATTGACATTGATTTAACATTATTTTGATCATTGCTTGCTATCTGGGATCTGAGCCAGTGGCAAACATCAGAAGGATTAGTCAAGGTAAGGCTGTCCTTAGCAGGGTACATTAGCACTGAGCGTCTGGTGATCGCCCGGATCTTGCAACTCCGAAAATGTCAGATCAGATTTTCAAAGAGGCACTATCTTTATCAATAAACCACAGATTTGAGCTTTAAACAACTACATTCACACCTGACAGAAAACCAGCAGCATTTTTAAATTACACAGGCTTTCTCCTCAGCTATTGATATTCACTGGTTGGTCCACGATGCGTTCTGGGATATCTGGCTGTCTCATGTCACCTCTAGATGCATCCTCGATAAAAGGGGCGGATCAAGAACACATCCGGGGATTTGAACTGTACTTGGCTAGATGTTTTAATGAAAATAAAGGGGGTCCACACACACTTGTTTTTATCTTGCACATCCTTTACTCAACTGAACTTCAGCATCCCCTCCCGACTTATCCCCCTGCGCATGTCCAATACTCTTTAACCAATCAATATACATGACATCTCCCCCTTTTTTTTTTTTTACAATAAAGAAACTTTACTGAACTTTTCCTGCGCTTTTCCACTAAGAGAAATAATAATAATTGCAAAACACATCTATAACGTAACTTTCTCAATAGGACACTTTAAGGTAATACATAATAAAATTGCTTGCATAAACATGCATTTCTCTTCAAGACATACATAACAATGTACATACTGAACTTGAACTTTCACTTTGGACCACTTTTTTTTTTTCAAGATTTTACAGTCCCATTTATGCTATGAAGAGCAACAATCCGTTTACAAATTCAGTCTCTGCACAGGCTTACACACTCTGCCTGAGCGGGTTACTGTGGCTGACTGTGACTGCTGTACCTGCTCTGATGAGGTGGTATCTGTAAGATCAGTATGTCTCTGTGTAGGTGTATTTTGTGTCAAGGTGGGTATGTCCTGTGTCTGGGTATGTGTACTTATTCCATTGGAATCCATAAGATCCATGCCTTCAGGGTCCACTGTGTATTCAGGTATTGCAGAAGGAGTGTGCTCCTTCTGAAGGTGACGACGGTTTCTTCTAATGAGTTTTCCTTCCGATGTTTCCACTACATACGACCTTGGCATGGAAAAGGAACCTTGAATGGTCCCTTGGTTGGTCCAGTCCTTTTGTCCGTCCACTCTGACACGAACAGCATCTCCTTGACTTAGTACAGGCAAGTTCCTCACTCCATTTCGGCGATTGTAGAAGAATGTTTGTTTTCCTTTTGCCAAGGAATCAGCACTTCTGACTTTTTCATCTTCTGGCCAGGCAGGTTTCAGGTTCTCTTCCAGTGTTGGGAGTGTGGTTCTAATCCTCCTCCCCATTAGTAGTTCTGCTGGGCTGAACCCAGTGGATGCTGATGGGGTGGCCCTATAAGACATGAGAGCCAACAGAGGGTCTTTCTGTCTCAAGATATTTTTGGCTGCTTGTACAGCCCTCTCTGCATGGCCATTGCTTTGTGGGAAGTGTGGGCTTGAAGTAACATGAATGAAGTCAAATTCAGAGCTGAAGTCTCTGAATTCTTTACTAGAAAACTGTGGGCCATTGTCACTTCTCACCTCACGTGCAATCCCAAAACGGGCAAAGGTGGCTTTGAGTTTTCCAATCACTTGGCTGGTAGAGGGAGCCGGAAGTGACAGGATCTCCATGTATCTGGAGTAATAATCTGATATAACCAGATAATGACATTTATTGTATTCACACAGGTCCACGGCTATTTTCTCCCAGGGCCTACTGGGTAATTCACTTGGAATCAACGGTTCCTTTCGTTGTGCTGCCCTCATCTCGACGCAGTATGAGCACTCCTGCACGTGCTGTTTAATGTCCTGTGAGATGTTAGGCCACCATACAGCCTGGAAAGCTCTTTCACGGCACCTGTGTAGGCCTTGATGACCATCATGGATTCTATCCAGGATTTCCTTCCTCATACAGGTAGGAATAACTATACGTTTGCCTCTCACGACTAAGCCCTGAAACTCAGACAGCTCCCCTCTCACCTGAAAATACTCTTGGATGGCCTCAGGTGTGTTTGCCATATACTCTGGCCAGCCATTCCTAATGAACCACAGGACTGACTGCAGCTGGCTGTCCGATTCTGTGTTCATTCTGATCCGCTCCATTTTCTGTGAGGTTGCAGGGAGGTTATTGACAACAGAAGCAATATATGCAGTTATCTCATTATGGCTGTCCATGCTCTCCACTGTGTGGTCTGGGCCCCTTGATAGTGCGTCAGCTACGGCCAGTGTCTTCCCAGGAGCATATTCTGCAACGCAACTGTACCGCATTAATCTCATTAAGAGCCTCTGGCACCTGAGAGGAACATTATCAAGGTCTTTACTGTTGATGAGTGGGACGAGGGGTTTCTGGTCTGTGATTAATCTGAAGCTGTCTAGCCCGTACAGGTATTTCTCAAAGCGTTCACAGGCCCAGACCCCCGCCAAACACTCCTTCTCTATTTGTGCATACCTCGTTTCAGCATCACTTAGGCGCCTTGAACAGTATGCTACTGGCCTCCACTCACCATCATCTTTTTGAAGGAGGACGCCTCCCACCCCGTAGCTGCTTGCATCTGCAGTGGGTCTGCTGGCATCAAAGAAAGTGAGAACAGGTGCGCACATCAAGGCATTTTTCACTTTCTGAAAGGCTGCCTCCTGACTTGGACCCCAGTTCCACACCACTTTGGTTTTCAGGAGGTCATACATAGGTTGCCCGACAGTGGCTAAATTAGGGATGTATTTCCCTAAGTAGTTCACCATTCCTAGGAACCGCTTGAGTTCATGTACATTTTGGGGTACCGGAAAGTTAGCAATGATGTCGACTTTTCCAGGGTCCGGCCTCACCCCTTGTGCATCAATGATGTGACCCAAGAAACGAATCTGATTCTGTCTGAACCTGCATTTTTGTTTGTTCAATTTTAGTCCAGCTGATTCCATGACTTTTCCAAGTTGCTCATCATGTTCTTTCTCTGTTTTTCCGAAAACCAGAACATCATCCATATAAATTGCCACCCCCTCAAGCCCCTGCAATGTCTCTTCTATTTGTCATTTTTCTTTGAAAAATTTCTGGGGCGCTTGTGATCCCAAACGGAAGACGTTTGAAGGCGTATCTGTCAAAAGGGGTGATAAAAGTAGTCAGTCTGCTACTCTTTTCCTCAAGAGGGATTTGGTAAAATCCACTGGCTGCGTCCAGTGAGCTAAATATCTTGGCACCTGTGAGTTTAGAGATGACTTCCTCTGTTGTAGGAAGAACAAACTTCTCTCTCTTCACTGCATTATTTAGCTTCCTCAAGTCGACGCAGATCCGAACATCTCCATTGGGCTTGAGGACAGGAACCATAGCAGCGCACCACTCGGTTGGCTCAGTTACTTTCTCAATGATGCCTTCTTTCTCCATACGGCTCAGTTCAGCTTTCACCTTGGGTAGGAGAGGAAGAGGTACACGGCGTGATACATTCACTGCATAGGGTTCAGCTCCTTCTTTTAAGACTATCTTCACTGGATCTGTTTTCAGCTTTCCCACTCTGCTGAAACACATCTTTTATTTCATTCACTCGCTTTACAAGCCCCATTTCTGTGGCTGCCACTCGGCTCAGCAGGTTATTTGCTTCCCTTCCTGGAAGTACATACACTGGATACGAGTAACACTTGCCTTTATATGTCATTTTTGCATGAAATTGACCTAGGCATTTGAGTTTGCCCCCTGGGGTGCTGAGTGAAATTACTGCTGGGTACAGTTCTTTCTTTGGCACAAGCTGTTCAAATGTTTCCTCACTTATCACACATGCATCCAGCTCCTGTGTCAATTTTGAAGTTAAGTGGTGTCTGACCAATCTTCACTTGAACCGTCCAATGTTCTTCATTTGTTTCCTCATTAACAGCACCCAGGAACAATGCATTTTCCATTTCTTCCGTAATTTCTCTCACTGTCTTTGTTTTACACATCCTCTGCCAATGTCCTTTCTTATTACATTTATTACATGTACTTTTTGTTGCAGGGCATATTTCGTCTTTTGCGTGGGGGTTTCTTACCACATCTACTGCAATTCCTTGCATTCCCATAGCAGGCTGTGCTGCTCTGTGCTGCTGCTGCACCCCGTGGTCTGTGTGTGTATCTCCCCCTCCCTCTAGTGGGCATTCTGTGTGTTACTTGTTGGACGAGCTCGCTGCTCATTTCACGTGTTTGCAAACCAACTTGCACAGCAATATCTTCTGACTGCCTTACATGTTGTATTGCTTCTGACAGCGTCAATGTAGGCATCAGTTGTAATTTTTGGGAAAGTCTTTTGTCCCTTATACCAACCACCAGCCGGTCACGGAATGTGCTCATCTCTTTTGTCACTGAACTCGCAATTCGCGGCCAGTTCATACAGTGAGCGAATGTACGTCTCCGCTTTCTCCCCCGGTAGCTGGTTTCTCTGATAAAAACATGCGCGCTCATGTATTATATTGCGTTTCTGGATGAAGTACTCCTCAAATTTCGCCAGTACAACATCGAATTTCTCTTTATCCTCCTCATTTTCAAAGCTAAAGGAAGCCAATATCTTCTCTGCCTCGCTTCCCATTGCATAGACTAGAGAACTGACCTGTACCGAGCCGTCGTCTTTGTTAAGTTTTGTTGCGGTTCTGAAGCGACAAAATCGCTGTTTCCATTCAGGCCATTCTGAGGGATTTTCGAAAGAAAACCGCTCCGGAGGATTAAACTTTGCCATTTTGTCGGCAAGGTTCACGCTGCACTTTATTGACCAGCTTCTGACACCATGTCATGAAAATAAAGGGGTTCCACACACACTTGTTTTTATCTTGCACGTCCTTTACTCAACTGAACTTCAGCATCCCCTCCCGACTTATCCCCCTGCGCATGTCCAATACTCTTTAACCAATCAACATACATGACAGATGTGAACTTTGAATTTGAACAGTACGTGGACAGCGACTGATGACGTTTCACAAGAACACAATAATGCATATTGAGAAACGTTTTCAGTCTCGTGCTGTTGTGGTGTGGCATGATGTGACAACATTTGTGCCTGGTGTAGAAATAGTGTTTGTGTCACCTGTTTTTTTTTAGTAACCCCAAATAATTAAATCTAATAGTTTTATAGGGAATCATATCCATTTACACTCATACCAAAAAAACAACTCGGTCCATGTCTTTTTAGTCCTAATTGTGACAAAAAATGTGACACGATCTTACCGGTGCCTTTCTTTTGACGAATGTCGTGTCAGCGTAGGTTACCTCTTCCTCACGGGCCTCAACTGTTTCAACAATAATAACAGATGAGATAAATCAATAGCATGAAATAACTAAATTCATTTTCATTATATAAAATCTTTTTATTTGAGGTGTATTATTAAAGTATAAACTCATTTATTATAATACTTAATATATTTTTACAGATGTGTCAACAGTAAGTAACACTTGCCCTGCTGGTCTGTTTTTCTGTGTTTCCTGTAGATGAAGAAGATCACAAGTGCAGCCACAATCAACAGAAATCCAGCAGAAGCAGCTGAGATCGGCACTATGTGAGAGTCTGAAGAACCTGGATCAGATGAAGTAGGATCTGAAGAAGAATTTGAAGCAGAGGGCAGTTTTGTTGTTGTTGTTGTTGTTGTTGTTGTTGTTGTTGGAGTAGCAGCTGAAGAGGGACAGTTATTAGTGTGAGCAGGAGAAAGTAGTAGCTCTTTAACAAAACACTATAAAACATGAACACAATTATGTAACCTTAAATTCATTATTTTATTTTAGTTTCAGTTTAATTCATTATTTATTTTAGTTTGTTAATTCATGGTTTTATTTAAAAAAGGGAAAATAAAGAAAAATAAATTTTGATGTGGTTGTGAAGACACTAATAATTGATTTAGTAATGTTTTCATTTATTTTCAAGTGTCTTCTGCAGAATTATATTTATATATTAGTTGGGAAGTTATTTTGTGCCTCGGCCCCTTTAAGGGAGCGCACTTGGGAAGAGAAGGGAGGAAGCAAGTTGTACGAAGAGTTAGGCAGCTGTTCATGCTGTTATGCCGATACTTCTTATTCTGATTAAAGAAAGAAACGTGAACTATCATCGTTGTAACCCGTGTTTTATTTATGTTAACCACGCCGAAGAGACTGGAGTGTTCACAGCAGAAAATAAGGGTTACAATTATATAAAAGTGTATTGCGATGTCAGTCTTTTTTGTGAGAATGAACTCATAATTATTTCATGAATAATTTCATAATACATTTTCCACCCTTACTCTGACCACCTGAATAAAAAGTTTGCTTTTGGCCCCGGTTCTTAAGTCTTACATGAATAAGTAAACATGAATAGTAGAAGCCTGTTGAATACTGCCGTATATGACACAACTCGCTGAAATGAGATGTGTCTAAACCGTTCAAGATGGCAATCTTGTAAGTATTATCATAGTCAACACTTTGTCTCACAGTGATCTCACCCTGCATGTGGTCAGTCACAATGTAAGGTCATGATCTGACTGAAAGTGTAACCTCACAGCACACTCACTGTGTGCTCATATACTATTGCCACACTGTGAAATCACCCAAGCTAGACATTTTACTGGAAGTAGACTCCAACATCGCTCAGATGTCAAATTTTGGTTGATAATTAAATTTGGGTTGACGTCTAAACATTTGTTTGATGTCAGGCTTCAGCGTTATTAAACAACTCCACAAACAGCATTACCAGCTTCACCTATTACAAACTCAATCGACTTTATTTCTGTCAAATGTGTACAAAAGCTCGTATTGAGATTAACAGAGGTTTAGATGTTGATGATTAATTGAAAATAATAGTTTGGTTTGATGTCACATTATGGTGATCAGTATTTGCTTTAGTTGGGCAGTTTGACTCTTGATGTTTTAAGGTGCCCCTATTATGGATTTTTGAAAATGACCTTTCATGTAGTGTGTAACAGCGCTAACAAAGTTTTAAATCTGAAAGTTATTGTCTCTTAAAAGTAACAACTACCCAGGTGAAAAAAGTACACTTCTATAATGTATACTGTTAAAAATAAATGTAAATTTACAGGTAATGGTCTGCATTTTTTTAAATGCCTGTTGTTTTACTGATATTTGCTGTAATTTATTTTCCACTATAAAATTTACAGGGAATTGCATGTATTTTAGTATTACATTAAATTTCTGTTTTTTTAAAGAAATGTTCTGTATTTTTACAGAATAATGTGTAATTTTACATAAAATGTTGATTAATATTTTATAGATTTTTTCTGTATTTTGAATATTCTGTAAAATCACAGAAATATAATGTAAATTTAAATATCCGCTGTAAAATAATGTGGAAAAACATGTAACTGTGAAATAACATAACATTTCCGTTTTTTTATTGGACTTAATCACTACTCTGACTGTTCCGCTTGTCAAAGTAGTTCTGCTGCGTTCAGTGTTTCGTTTCGTAACGAATTTCTTTTCATAATATCAGCTCGTAATATAATATAATCATACATTCTTTGTTGAAATACGCAGACATTTCAACAATGTAGAGTTTAAATATCGAAATGAAGGAATTCCCACCCGGCGCAAGGATACAGTCTCTTCAAAGCACACGGTGGAGCAGCGGAGCTGACTGGAATCACTCGACCGTTAGGATTGCTGCTGTTCGTGGACGTGAAGCGAAAAATAAGCAGGTAAAATACACATTTTCTAAACTTCTCTCTATTATTATATTACTCAAAAAATATTTCCGTCTAAACTTAAGTTCCCTTTCGATACTTCACTCGTACTGTGTATGGGGAAAGGTCTGCTTTTCCCCGTTACTGAAGCCTTTTTACGCAGTGTAACGCAGTGTAACTGCATCGTCTATGGTTCACTCATAGACAAGTTGTTGAACCAATGACGGCGCGGCATAGCTGTGCGGCCTACGGCGACAAAGCGCACGAAATGGGCGGGGATTATATTGCCATAGGATTTCAGTTCTCTCTCCTTCAGCAACGACTTCACATCGCTCTTCGCTGATCTCCGGCTGAAGCCTTCGCCACCTGGAAGAAGCTTGCCTGGAAGAAGCTCTCGCCGCCGTTGAAGAGGCTCCCGCAGCGGACTGTTGAGCTCGCCGGGCGAAGAAAGCGCCGATGCCCTCATCGACTGCCTCCTTGAGCGCCGTCTCGAGTTTCCCGCTTCCGGCCGCCTACCAGCTCATCTTCTGCCGCCATCCGGTGCGCCTAAAAGAGCATCTTTCCCGCGGTTTATCACCGCTCTAAAAGAGCTTTTCCTAGCGGTTCATACCGCTCTAAAAGAGCTTCCTCGGCCCTCAAACGGCATTTTCATGGCAGCATTGTTGCAAATGCTGTGCCACTCTTGTGGCACATGCAGAGCCCCTCTGCATGACGACGGGCACAGTGAGCGCGTCAGCTGCCTGGGCAAGCCCCATGCAGAGGCTGCGCTCACCGGGACCTCATGTTCTCACTGCGAGAACATGAGTCTTGTCTCTCTGTGCTCGCGGATCGCCTTCTTCAGTGAAGGCGTTCCCGCCGCTCACGCCCTCCCGTCTTCTTCCTCCTGCGAGCCTGCTCAGCCCCCACACGCCCTCTCCCACTAGAGAGCAGTCCCCTGTCCTGTTCTCCCGCCCTGAGCTGCATCCCTCTGCAGAAGCGAGCGACCTCGTCTCATACGCTTCACTGCAGCACAGAAGTCGTCCCAAGCCATGCAACAATTCCTGCCAAAGCGACTCTGCTGGGGAAGGGAGCTATAGAAATTGTCTCCCCCTCAGAGAGTGAGTCGGGGTTCTACAGCCATTATTTCCCGGTCCCCAAGAAAGATGGCGGTCTCAGACCCATCTTAGATCTCAGACTCTTTAACCTCTCCCTCATGAGATGGAAGTTCAAGATGTTAACGCTGAAGCAGACCCTCGCGCAGGTTTGCCCCGGGGACTGGTTTTGCTTGCTGGACCTGAAAGATGCATACTTTCATATCCCCCCATCACAGGCGATTCTTGAGATTCGCATTCGTGTCCCTAGCTCCTTGCACTTTTGATACTCAGCCACATGAAGTGCCTGGGACTCAGGGTCAATTTTGCCAAGAGCTCACTGCTCCCCAGCCAGCGTATAACATTCCTGGGTGCAGTTCTCGACTCAGCCAGCATGATGGCTGTAGTCTCGCCAGAGCACGCTCTGGCCATTCAGCAGCTCGCGGCCTTAGTCAGGAACAGAGCCTATCTCCCTCGGAAGCTTTTCCAGAGGATGTTAGGGCTGATGGCTTCCGCCTTCCCGGTTCTGCAACTCGGGCTTCTTTGGATGCCGCCTCTGCAATACTGTTTGAAGTTTCGGGTCCCTCCTCACGCCTGGCGGCACGGCCATCTGCGTCTCAGGGTCAATCGGGCCTGTTTGACAGGTCTGAAACCCTGGACGAAACCTGTATGGTTCAGTCAAGGAGTACCCCTAAAGGCGGTGTTCAGAAGGCCGGTACTCTCGACAGATGCATCCAACACAGATTGGGGTGCTCTTTGCGAGGGCAGACCTGCCTTCGGCTCGTGGTCCTACGAGGAAAGCCATCTGCACATCAACTGCCTCGAGATGCTGGCAGTGATTCGAGCCCTTCACGCGTTTCAGGCACACCTGACGGGACGCCACGTCTTAGTCCAGTCGGACAGCATGACAGTGGTGTCATATATAAATCACCAGGGTCGTCTTTCGTCCAGCCGCTTATGCGCTCTGGCGAAGCGTCTTCTGGAGTGGGCATTCCCAAGGTTCCAGTCGCTCAAAGCGACTCACATATCCGGGAGAACGAACTTGGGAGCAGATATGCTATCTCGGAGTAACGTCCCCTCAGACAAGTGGATGCTCAACCCCCAGACAGTTCTCACAATCTTCAGGAGGGCAGAGGTAGACCTCTTCGCCTCAGAAGACAACTCTGACTGCCCAATTTATTTTTCGAGGGAGGAAGATGCGCTGGCCCACGCCTGGCCCAGCACCCTCCTTTATGCATTTCCCCTGATCGCTCTGATCCCTCAGGTCATCAGACAAATCAGGGAAGACAAGCACAGAGTCCTCCTAGTGGCCCCGCTCTGAAGGAGCCAAGTCTGGTCCTCAGAGCTGTTCAGGCTTTCCATGGAAGCCCCGTGGCCGATCCCCCTGAGACGGGACCTCCTCTCTCATGGGAAGAGCAAACCTCCCAGGGGATGTGCTAAATACCATCTCTCAGGCGAGAGCCCCGTCCACGAGACGTCTCTATGCCCAGAAATGGTCGGTCTTTGTTGACTGGTGCTCTGCACGCAACATAGACCCAGTAGAGTGTGATGTATCACCGATACTGTCTTTCCTCCAAGAGCATTTAGATATGGTTCGCTCCCCTTCAACGCTCAAAGTTTACGTAGCAGCCATCGCAGCATTTCACGCTCCAATCGCTGGCCAGTCAGTGGGACTAAACAGCCTTGTAGTGGATTTCTTGAGAGGTTCTAGGCGATTGAATCCACCTCGTCCTCTCACCATTCCCACATGGAACTTCTCTTTGGTCCTCAGAGCTCTCAAAGGGCCACCCTTTGAACCACTGCGTTCAGCTGACCTTAGGTCCCTGACGCTTAAAACCGCTCTGCTACTTGCACTAGCATCTGTCAAACATGTTGGCGACTTGCAGGCCCTCTCTGTGAGCCCTGCATGCCTTGAGTTCGGGCCCAACGACTCCAAAGTCGTCTTGAAACCTAAGCATGGCTATGTCCCTAAGGTGCTCTCGACTCCATTCAGACCACAGGTCATTTCCCTCCCTCGTCGGACGAGCGAGAGCTGGAATTACTCTGCCCTGTCAGGGCCTTGAGGACCTATGTTGAGCAATCACAGCCTTTCCGGCAATCCGATCAGCGCTTTATCTGCTTTGGCGGCCGCACCAAAGGGTCTTCGGTCTCTAAGCAACGTCTCTCGTGTTGGATAGTCGACGCTATTACTCTTTGTTACTCCTCTATGGGCCAGAACTGCCCCATAGGAGTTAGAGCCCACTCTACTAGAGGAATGGCTTCCTGTTGGGCCTGGTCCAGTGGAGTTTCTATTAAAGACATCTGTGAGGCAGCCGGCTGGTCCTCGCCTTCCACCTTTGTCAGATTTAATAGTTTGGATATCCCGACCTTACAAGCTCGGGTCCTCTCGGTATGATACAGCGGCCTCTATTGAGCTCCGCCTCATGCCACTCTGGGAGTTCGTTCCCCTTTTGCAAGTGTAACATATGGGTTTGACGGCTCCGGCCTTCTCACTTGTCCGCTGGTTCCCTTACGGTGTCCAAGACAACCCACACAGCAAGGGACTCCTAGGCGGATCCGCATTCAAGTCGCCAAACCCGCGTGACTGTCACATCCGTTTTGACGCCGCCCAGAGGATCAGGTCCGCATCCGGGCGGCACCATAAATTCTACTGTCAATCAGCGGATCCTGAGCGGACCCATGTCGGATCCGCGGACGCACACGTGCCTTTACTGTAACGGTTGTATCAATTTGCGGAGGTAAGGTTTTAATCGCGGATGCGGAGCGGATGCAGCGTGGAGCCAAGGCGGGTCCGTGATCCGCCCTCGTTGCGGATCCGTCACTGCGAGCAAGTGGACTCCGATACGGGTCCGTTCGCGGCAGAGGTTGAAAGTCCAGGGGTCAGAAAGTAAAAGTCCTGCCATATTTTTTTTTTCCACCCACTGAAGCATTAATGAGATAAATAAGTGATTAATTGAGTGATGATTGAGCATTATTGAAGACACCTGATGATAACAAGCAGAATCACCAAAGGAGAAAATCACAATTTTTAAGACACCATCACAGTGGTCATGGTTTGCTTTAGTTGGGCTTTTGACCTTTCACTTTTTAATATTAGAATTTGTTTGGGCAGTTTTAACTGAATTATAACAGCCAGACAAACAAAGAGAAAAGCTGGTCAGGTAACGTTGGTTATGTTTTCACATAATCATTATTTGATCTGAATCACTGAACTCATTTAGAGCCCAATCTCTGAGTTAGATTTACATTATTGATTACAGCACAAAATCAGCTTTATCAGTATAATCCAAAGGGTTTCACAAAAGTTGTTCTGAATAAAACAAAAGAAAGTTTCTTTAAGGCACACACAGACATCAGCCTGTGAATCTCAACAACGTTGACAAGCAACATATTCTGATCAACAGATCAACTCTGAACATTAGAAAACAAGCTACTAAAAAGTCCCATAAAAACAGCAAAAAACAAAATAGTGAGAATAAAGAAAATTACTAAAACAATTAAGCTCATAATTTATTCATGCAGCAATGCATGATGGGAGCCGTGGATGAGTTTTGATTGGTGGCACCCAGAATGCACTGCAACATGCTTTATGATGGCCACCACTGTTGAGATTCACAGGATGATTCTTGATCTCTGTGTGTCTAAATGAGGGCTTTTTTTCCTAATAACTTTTGATGAAACCTTTGAATTATTTTGAAAAAAAAAAAACTGGATCTTGTGCTGTAGAATCACAGTGCTGCTGTAATCAATAATGTAAATCTAACTCAGAGATTGGGCTCTAGATGAGCTCAGTGATTCAGATCAAATAATGATTATGTGAAAACATAACCAACACCACCTGATCATGTTTTAACTTTGCTTGTCTGGTTAGTTTTTATGCAGTTAAAACTGCCCAAGTAAATTCTAATGTTAAAAAGTCAAGGGTCAAGAGCCCAACTAAAACAAACCCTGACCTCTGTGATGGTGGCTTAAAAATTGTGATTTTCTCCTTTGGTGATTCTGCTTCTTATCATCAGGTGTCTTCAATAATGCTCAATCATCACTCAATGAATCACTTAATTATCTCATTAACTTTAACACCGCTTCAGTGGGTGGAAAAAAAATATGTCAGGACTTTTACTTTCTGAGCCCTGGACTTTCCACCTCTGCGTGATACCTCCGTGGTGGATCCGCCACGGAGTCCTTTTGCTGTGTCGGAAGTCCAGTCATTCCCTGCCGTGGCACGGCGCGGTTGAATTTGTTCCCCATATGCAGTACGAGTGAAGTATCGAAAGGGAACGTACTCGTTACTAATGTAACCTCGGTTCCTTGAGATATGGAATGAGTACTGCGTTACATGCTGTGCCACGAGGCTGTGGCTTCAGTGTCGAGGCTGTGGCTTCAATCCTATGGCGATATGCCTGCTTCTATAGCCCTAATCCCCGTCCATTTCGGCAGGAATTTTCACGCGCTTTGTCACCACAGGCCGCGCAGCTATGCCACGCTGTCATTGGTTCACTCAGTTACACTGCGTTATTGAAAAAGGCTTCAGTAACGAGGAAAAATGAGACCTTTCCCCATACGCAGTACTCGTTCTGTATCTCAGGGAACCGAGGTTACGTTAGTAACCGAGTACGTTTTATTTAATTGAATTACATTCAATTTTTCCATCCATTTGGATTAGTTTTTACATAAACTAATAAACTTAACATGATTCATATTTGTAAGTCATATGTAAATTAAATGGGTAAGATTTATCTAATAGTATGCGGAAAAATGCCCAGGTTATGTAACACTGCTTAGTGTTCGTGTGTTTGCGCACTACTGAGTTAAAGTACCATTGAAGCAGTGTGAGTTAATGAGATAATTAAGTGATTAATTGAGTGATGATTGATCATTATTGAAGACATCTAATGATAACAAGCAGAATCACCAAAGGAGAAAATCACAATTTTTAAGCCACCATCGTGGAGATGAGGGTTTGCTTTAGTTGGGTTCTTGACCCTTGATTATTTCATATTAGATTTTGTATGGGCTGTTGTAACAGTTAGTCAAGCAAAGACAAAAGACAATCAGGTTATGTTTTCATGTAATCATAATTTGACCTGAATCACTGAACTAATTTAGAGCCCAATTTCTGCTGCCAGAAAATTACCGGTGTTTTACGGGATTTTTTTTACAGTGTGGTAGATTTAAAGAAAATTACCATTGTTTGGCAAATAAATAAATTACAGACAATGACATATGCATTTCCAGTCATGTAGGCTTTATGATACACTTCAAACAAGGGATTTAATAGTAATTTTAATGTTAATATTAGTTGCAGAGTCCACGAATGACTTGGGTATGCAGAGCATTTGCAGCTTAGCCTATATGGACCGCACACCACTGCTAGTATACTTTATTAGTATGATGTTTACAGAGTTCAGTTAATATCACTGTCTTAGTAGCCTACATTAAGCCATGTTAAGCATTTTAGAATGTCCCTATAAACCATTCAACATAACTGCATTGGCCACATTTTTTTACATAACACACCACCCAGCATACCCAGTAAAAAAGTCACTGCTCACCTCTGGTAAAACATACTATATAGTATGTAACGCAGAGTAAATTTTCTGTCATTTATAGGGGAAATTTGTGAATTTTATAATTTGAGTTAACAACTTTTCAAAAGTTGCTAAAACTCGCCAAATAAATTTTATTAAACAAATTGCTGGAGTAGTCTGAAAAGTTGCTAAATTTAGCAACAAAATTGTTTATTTGCCATCACTGAGTATGCCCTGTGTAGTCAGCTTCATTAGAGGTGCACTATATACAGTGGGTACGGAAAGTATTCAGACCCCCTTAAATGTTTCACTCTTTGTTATATTGCAGCCATTTGCTAAAATCATTTAAGTTCTTTTTTTTTTTCCTCATTAATGTACACACAGCACCCCATATTGACAGAAAAACACAGAATTGTTGACGTTTTTGCAGATTTATAAAAAAATAAAAACTGAAATATCACATGGTCCTAAGTATTCAGACCCTTTGCTGTGACACTCGTATATTTAACTCAGGTGCTGTCCATTTCTTCTGATCATCATTGAGATGGTTCTACACCTTCATTTGAGTCCAGCTGAGTTTGATTATACTGATTGGACTTGATTAGGAAAGCCACACACCTGTCTATATAAGACCTTACAGCTCACAGTGCATGTCAGAGCAAATGAGAATCATGAGGTCAAAGGAACTGCCTGAAGAGCTCAGAGACAGAATTGTGGCAAGGCACAGATCTGGCCAAGGTTTCCAAAAAAATAAAAATCTGCTGCACTTAAGGTTCCTAAGAGCACAGTGGCCTCCATAATCCTTAAATGGGACTGGGCCGAAGGTTTACCATCCAAAAAGACAATGACCCTAAGCACACAGCTAAAATAACGAAGGAGTGGCTTCACAACAACTCCGTGACTGTTCTTGAATGGCCCAGCCAGAGCCCTGACTTAAACCCAATTGAGCATCTCTGGAGAGACCTAAAAATGGCCGTCCACCAACGTTTACCATCCAACCTGACAGAACTGTAGAGGATCTGCAAGGAGGAATGGCAGAGGATCCCCAAATCCAGGTGTGAAAAACTTGTTGCATCTTTCCCAAAAAGACTCATGGCTGTATTATATCAAAATGGTGCTTCTACTAAATACTGAGCAAAGGGTCTGAATACTTAGGACCATGTGATATTTCAGTTTTTCTTTTTTAATAAATCTGCAAAAAAGTCAACAATTCTGCATTTTTCTGTCAATATGGGGTGCTGTGTGTACGTTAATGAGGAAAATAATGAACTTAGCAAATGATTTTAGCAAATGACTGCAATATAACAAAGAGTGAAAAATTTAAGGGGGTCTAAATACTTTCCGTACCCACTGTTGCTGTGTCCTAATTCAGACTTGAGGCCGATTGTGTCACTGTGGCATGATGAAGGCTGTCCTCCTCCAAAAGCATCCTTTGTTTCAGGCAGTGAAGGACACAACAGATGTGCTGCATCCCAGTTCACCTATACTTACACACCCTAAAAGTATATTTACTTGTTTTGTGAAGAAAAATTACATACTTTTGAGTGTGTAGCAGAAAAGTAGTCAAGCTTTGGGACAAACTATCACATCATTAAACTGCTCTATAACGGTTGTCACATTTAACATCCTCCACATTTCATTTATTTAATTTTATTCTCAGCTTAATTTGCATCTTCTATTTAGGAATAACAGAGAATGCAAATCCTTTGACTGATTGAAAAAAGTTGCAAATTGCTTTGTATTAAAACTAAAGCAAAGATTTAATGTCTTAAAAGAAATAAACTTACCAGCCATATGCCACATGCAGCACCAAATAAACAGATGAACCATCTTCAGATAACAGTGTTTGAAATATGAACACTCACTGTGAAAGACAGATTGTGAACTGACACAACAGTGTGAACTGTGATATTAATATACGTGTGATTCCTCCAACACCGGATCTGACCACCACCCTCATGTACAAGCTACTCTTGCATGTGTTGGCTGTAAATGAACTTTGACGGTCATAGCTCAAAGCCAGGATTTCATAGAAATGTGGAATACCACATTTAAAGAGGCTGGCAAGCTCTACATACCTCACAACGGGGTTTAATTGTACCTCTGGGGTGTAAGAGCTGGCCAAAATTACCTGTAGATACAGTATGGTGAATGAAACAGGAAGTGTGTGCACACTTGTTTTCCCTGCTATGGTAAATTGCAAAGAAATATTGTAATGAACATAACTTTGGATCACAATGCCAATCTCATGTTTAATCTCATCAATCTCAAATTTACTCAGCCAACCAATTAGTCTTTTACCACGCCCTAGCAACAATTTAGAGCACCTTTAACCATTTAGGATCCCATTATAAAATGCCCAGATGGATTTTTTGCAGCACAGTGTCATTGAGATATAAGGGTGGTCTTGTTTGACTCATAAAACCATTCAGTCTTAAGTTTCTCTTTGGACACTCTGTAACAACACCCTAGCAACCATTTAGAGCACCCTAGCAACAAGTTCTATAGACTTCCATTTAAAGAGATCAAAAGAGATATCTTTGGATAGAAGTGTCATAGAAACATGGTGGGCTTTACTCAGGTTAGCAAACAGCCAGTCACGAATCACCTTCACTAATTCTTAGCCACACCCTAGAAACCATTGTTGAGCACCATAGCAACCAAACCCCAAAGAGTTCAGCTTCCGGTTAGTGAGGTCTAATCGCGCTTTGACAACGGAAGTGATGTCTCGCGCTCATTGAAGTATATGGGCGAGACATCACTTCAGTCAGCAGAGCAGGTTTTTTGACCTCACTAACAGGATGCTGAACGAAGTTGGACATAGTGGTGTATTAGAGGTAAAAAATGATATAAATACTGTTCGTTTTCTCACACAAACCGATCGTTTCGTGTCTTAGGACATCAGTGTGTCGTCACGAGCCGCAGGGTTTAATTTGGATTTGTCTNGGATTTGTCTATGGAAGTTTTTTCGACTCTTATTGTTCAAGTTCCCAATCACTGCTATTATTTGACTGACAGACGGCAGCGGTTGCAGTTAAAAATCATAATTTGCGTTCGACTGAAGAAACAAATTCACCTACATCTTGGATGTACTGGGGGTAAGCAGATAAACATCAAATTTTCATTTTTGGGTGAACTATCCCTTTAAGATTAACATGAGATTGGCAGAAATTGTGTGTGATACCCTCCCTTTAATGAAAGTTATTATGAGCATTGTAATGTTTGGAGTGGCGTAATGTCGTAACAAATGTAAGATAAAAAAGTCAAAATGTGTTAGCATCATGCTAACAACATGTTAAATCATACTAGCATCACCTAGCTACATGCTAAAACCATGTTAACACATGTTAGCAACATCTAGTGAAATGTTATAGCATCATGTTAATGACATATTAACAGTGTGAACATAATGTTCATCATATTAACATCTTGTTAAAAACATGCTAGCAACAAGCAAATCATGATAGCATCAGGTAAAGAACATGTTAATTGTGTTAGCATTTTGCTAATACAACACTCTCAGAATATCAATGAGACATTGGGGTGAGCTCTTTCTACCTGAGGCAGTGTAGGGTAGTTGCACACAGCACACACCATTCACATTTTCTTCAGAAAATGTATGTGTATTTTTTGTTGTTTTTATTTTTTTTTTTCACACATAACTGTCGATGTATAATGGGGTCAACGTTTTTGCAAAAAACATAAATTATTATTATTATATTTTACTGTAATGCAGAAGCTGTTGGTCCAGGCATCAGATCAAACCACATCTCTGTTCAGATGTAAATAGATCAGACCACTGCCGGTTTCACTTTGACTCACAAACTGAGCTGCTCAAGTGTCATTCAGTGAATCATATACTGAACATGTTTCACTCGGCATGAAAAACACTCTGAGGCCTTCTGTAACTCTTGTGCATTTTGCTAATATTAAAATATATACATTTTTGCTTGATAATTAAAGATTAATTTAAACTACATGCTCTTGAGGGAGTCTACGTGATCCTTTCTGAATAATTTATGCATAATGACTTAAAAACATTCAAAATATTAAAGCAGGACAAAATTTCATGCATTGATATTCTAGAGCTATTATAATGCCTTATAATGTCAGTAAATCAGGCCACTACATTACAACTGTATCATCACTTTTTTTCTCACAAATATTGCTATAACAAATGCACTTCAAAAACAGCAAACAATGAAACATTAAAGTTAAGAGGTCAAGGGTCAAGAGCCCAAGTGCTTACCTCCATAACAGTGACTTCAAACTTTTTCAACTAATTTCAATAAAACAGCACTAGGCTTCCTGGAGACTAAGAGAGGTCTGCCCGTGCAGGACCAGTGCTGGGGCCAATATTGTGCAAATGAGCAAATTCTCAGGGGTCCTGCGCTGGCAGCCCAAGTGGGCCCATAAAGAGCCAGTGCAGACTTGTTAGCAGGGTACACATCCATGATGACCCACATTAAGCCGAGTTCAGACTGCACGATTTTCAAAGTAGTCAGGTCACTGATCTTTTCACACTGCATGACTATCTTGGCCAGCATTCAGTCGCTGCTGTGTTCAAACTGCACGATGGATCCAGCAACAGAAGGTTTCACACTGCATGACTTTACAATAGGATGAATCGCAGACAACTCTGTCTGGCACGCAAACTACATTTCACAACCAAACACACGCGATGCGAGATGTGACGATGAAACAACGTGATATCATGCGCAAGACTGGAGTTCTCATGTGAGACTGGGATTATTATTAAAAATGGTAGCCCGCAAGAAGCTTGCAATACAAATTGCCTGTGCGCTGATTTGCAGTGAAAGCAAGAAAAAGAAAAGAAGAATATGGAGGAGGAAATGGTTGGGGAGACTGTGGATTGTGTGTTCTGCATCGAGAGTTGGAGCTAAATACATAACTTTTCAATGTGCTGCTGTTGCGGATGGTCAAGCAAATGTTTGTGCTTTGTTTCTGTTTGATAGAATTGTAATGTTTATGTGTACGAAGCCATGCTTGCTGATATTGTGGTCTATTGGTGTGTTCAAGTCATGTCAGAAAGATCGTATTTATGAGCAGAACTGACATGAATGCCATCACATTGTTGTAAATACCAGTGGGAAGCTCGTAATTTTCTTTAAGCTCCGATCTGTACGAGTTGGGGGCGTGTCAGTCAGAAACATAGTGAAATACCACAATACTTACAGGTATTCAGCAGTGACATTGTCAGGCTTTTCTGTTTACAATGAAGTAAGCTGATTCCAGGCAAATAAAAATACGATAGCATCACAATTTAAAAATGTAATATGTAACAATAATTTATTATAAAAATTAATTAAAAATAAATTAATTAAAAAACATAAAAAAGCAACATACAACTAATGTGCCATTATTTGCTCTACATTTTCTAGAAGCAGAAGTGTTGTTATTTTGTCTAATTAATTTAGAGAAGGCACACGGCCATCATACTCCGACGAAAGTGACTTCCTACCGCACCTACCGTTGTACACACGACTTCCCACATCGTACATATGAACTTCCCAGGGGAACTTGAACGCACCATATAACTCCTCCCCGAACTCCCCGCTGCTCTGTATATTGCTCTCTCATTGGCTGTAGGTCATCTATGGCGGCATTATAATAACGCCATGGTCATCGCTGATGTAGTTTTCAGTCAGAACACTTTAAACACAGCAGGATTTTCTCAGATCGCGTCTTTGATCATTCACACTGCGTGATTGTCACTCGCGTGAACGAGCACCGATTTGCCTGTGATTTCGGGCATTTGTCGGCGATTTCTCAAAACCTGTCGGCAAGCCAAAATCGGGGCTAAAATCGTGCAGTCTGAACTCGGCATTAGGGGTTGAGCTTACAGTGTTGTGATGCTGTATTAGCTGCTGTTCTTCAAAAATCCACCATCAACACAACAAAAACAAATGTAAAAATGGTTGAATAAAAACACATTTACAGCATTAGATAGTTATTAAAACAGTGTAAATTGTGAAAAATTTATGAAAATGAAAAAGATTTGAGATTTTGAGATCAAGTTTGAGATTTCTTGTTGTCTTTTACGATGGAATGAACTACAATCCCATGATGCAACATTTGCCATGATACATATAATTTTTTTCTTCAAGAAAATCAATATTTTCATAGTATAATAGTAGTAAATGTATCTGTCTCACACGTGTCCTCACATTATCCTTGCAAAATCACATCTACATCCTGAAACAGAGCGATAACCACCTGCTGTTCTTCTGAATAACAGAATCAGAGCAGAAAACACTGGAATTTATCAGTTTAGCATGTTTTAGAAAGATTTAAAGTCATCATTTAATATACCTGTGAAATCTGAACTATTTGTGTATGTTTTTCACTGTATCTGATCAAGACTATTTTGGAAAGATATAAAAATTAGAAAACTGTGGTTTATGATAGAAATCTGTGTATTTGATGAGCATGATGTATTTTTTTTTTCTCCCTCTGACAACTGTATGTAAATAAAGTGATTATGTTATCTTGTGGCATTATACAAGATATCAAAAATATTGTGAGTTTCAATCTAATTTACATTCATGCATTTTCAGACACTTTTTTTCTGTGAACTTTGGGTCCATCTGGTGGCCAAAACCTAGAATATTCATAAATATTTCATTTAATTGGCATCCATTTTATATTTCTTTGCCAGTTACAGAGTTTCTGAATTTGTTTCATTGCTTTGCATATTTTCACTCTGCTTTGTTTTAATTGTACTGTATAAAAAATTATATGATCAATAAGTTATATGACAACATATGGTTTTACATTGTTTTAACTCATCAAAATAAGTTAAACAATTTTCAACTTTTTTTATTCAACAAATCTTTTATGTCATTTAATTTGAAATGACTTAAACAACCAAGTTGATTGTACTCAAAAATTTAAGGCACAGATTACAGTGTACAGAACAACACTGCAAATGCTTTAGAAATACAAATGTAGAAAAATATTTGTCATGCCAACAAAACACCATAAAATGTAAAATGAGAACTGAGCAGGACCAACTGATATATATCAATAAATCATATACAAACTTATATTTTTAATTAGAAGGGTTGTATAACAATAAAATATAAATTCAGCTGGAATGATAGTTTGTCTGTAGCTAATGGTTATGATGATGAATGAAGATGATTAACATATCCATGAATTTTAATGATTGAATTAAATAGAAATACACTAAACACAATTTCAGTAAGAAAAACACCAACAACAATATGCCACAGGAAGTCTGAAGAGTCTTTTTATTATAGAGATAACAGTTTTTCTCATGCAGAAGAATATGATATACAGTGTGACAGAGTCATTTCTGTTCTGGAAGTATTTGTCCCGTTCACTCTGAATGGGAAATGAACGGGACTTTAACTTCCAGAACTGACTTCTAAATGTGGAGTAATATTATAGACATTTATTTGAGGGATCTTTAAAGATCGTTTCATCCTCTGAGGTCCGAACAATGACTGTGACAGTAACCACATTTATTAATCTTCATCTGACACACTGTATATTTAATAATATTGATATTCTTATAGTTGTTTAGTGTTACAATACCAAAACAAAAGCAATGGAAAATTGTTGTTTCACCACATCACCATTACAAACATTTAAATGAAGAAAATACCCCTAGAAACCACAACAACAGTAAAAAACTGTAATCCTACATTTAAAAACAGTTAACTGGATTACAGAAAGTTTTCGTAGATATACGGTGAATAACTGTAATAGATCTAATGGTAGTTTGTGGAAGTGAAAAATAACAAGTCATTATATACTTTACAATAAAAAAAAAAAAAAAACGGAAAATTGACATTCCCACTATTCCCTGCGTACGGAAGAGGATTAGGGCCAAGCAATAATAAAAAAATAAAACCATTTTGAGATTAAAGTTTTTAAATTTCGAGAAAAAACTCGTTAAATTTTCGAGAAAAAGGTCAAGATAAAATGTTGAGAATAAACTCATTAAATTACGCGAAAAAAGTCGTAAAATTTCAAGAAAAAAGTCAAGATAAAATGTTGAGAATAAACTCATTAAATTACAAGAAAAAAAACTTGTTAAATTTCGAGAAAAAATTCGAGATAAAATGTTGAGAATAAACTCATTAAATTACAAGAAAAAAAACTTGTTAAATTTCGAGAAAAAAGTCAAGATAAAATGTTGAGAATAAAGTCATTAAATTACGAGAAAAAAGTCGTTAAATTACGAGAACAAATTCGTTAAATTATGAGAAAAATTTCGTTAAATTTCGAGAAAAAAGTCGAGATAAAATGTTGAGAATAAACTCATTAAATTACGAGAAAAAAGTCGTTAAATTACGAGAACAAATACGTTAAATTACGAGAAAAAAAACTCGTTAAATTTCGAGAAAAAAGTCGAGATAAAATGTTGAGAATCAAGTCGTTAAATTACGAGAACAAATTCGTTAAATTATAAGAAAAATGTCGTTAAATTTCGAGAAAAAAGTCGAGATAAAATGTTGACAATAAACTCATTAAATTACGAGAAAAAAGTCGTTAAATTACGAGAACAAATACGTTAAATTACGAGAAAAAAAACTCGTTAAATTTCGAGAAAAAAGTCGAGATAAAATGTTGAGAATCAAGTCGTTAAATTACGAGAACAAATTCGTTAAATTATGAGAAAAATGTCGTTAAATTTCGAGAAAAAAGTCGAGATAAAATGTTGAGAATAAACTCATTAAATTATGAGAAAAAAGAACAAATTCGTTAAATTACGAATTTGTTCCCATAATTTAACGACTTTTTTCTCGTAATTTAACAACTTTTTTTCTCATAATTTAATGACTTCATTCTCAACATTTTCTCGACTTTTTTCTCGAAATTTAACAAGTTTTTTCTCAAAATTGAACAACTTTAATCTCGAGATGGTTTTATTTTTTTATTATTGCTTGGCCCTAATCCTCTTCCGTACTTGTGTGACACTTTGCATCTGATGAATTTTCATTGAAATAACTCAAGTTATTCTTAGATTTTTCTGTTCAGTTATACACGTTAGGGTTTTATGTTACATCTAAAGTTGTTACGTTTGTCACCAATGATGGTGTTTAGTGTTTGTGTGAATGACACTGTGTCTCCTTCTTTACATTAGTATTGTCCTTCTCAGCTTGTGGAAAAGCTGCTTGTGATGAGCTTTAATTCATCATGTGACTCTCATCACAACTGTGTTTGCTGGTTGTCAGTGTATTACAAAGGTACAAAACAGATATTAGTATTTCAATAGGTTGGTAAAGTAACATTATATCAGTTAAACGTAAAAACGTTTTTTTTTTTTGCCATAAATTTAATGTATTTTTTTGTGTGTAAAATAAACAGTTATGAACTGTAATTATTACAATATAAACCTTCACATTATACAGTTTTGAACTGTAAAATAGACAGTAAACTAAGTGCTGTCCCGTAAAATCTAAAACGTTCTGGAAACCACAGCTGCCGTTTTTTTTACTGTGCGCACAATCATCAGAGTTGATTGAAAGTTGAAGATGAAGATGAAGAGTAATTAAAATGAAATAATTATATTACCAAAGAAAATTAAACAACACAGAAATCCTTCATTCAAAAGTGAAAATTGTGGTAACACTTTACAATAAGGTTCATTAGTTAACATTAGTGAACTACATTAGTTAACATGAACTAATAATGAACTACACTTCTACAGCATTTATTAATCTTTGTTCATGTTATTTTCAACATTTACTGATACATTATTAAAATCAAGAGTTGTATTTGTTAACATCATAATGCACATGAACATGAACAAAATATTAACTAAGATACAGTAACAAATGTATTGCTCAATGTTAGTTCATGTTAGTTAATATAATAATTATGTTACATTATGAGCAATACATTTGTTACTGTATTTACTAATCTTTGCTAACATTAGTTAATGAAAATACAGTTGTTCATTGATTGTTCATTGTTTAATAATGTATTAAAAATTAACATTAACAAAGATAAATTAATTATCTATAAAAAAGTGCAGTTCATTATTAGTTCATGTTGAAAGGATAGTTCACCCAAAAATGAAAATTTGATGTTTATCTGCTTACCCCCAGGCGCATCCAAGATGTAGGTGACTTTGTTTCTTCAGCAGAACACAAATTGATGATTTTTAACTCCAACCGCTGCCGTCTGTCAGTCTTATAATGCGAGTGAATGGGAACACAATCAATAAGAGTCGAAAAAACTTGCTTAGACAAATCCAAATTAAACCCTGCGGCTCGTGACGACACATTGATGTCCTAAGACATGAAACGATCGGTTTGTGCGAGAAACTGAACAGTATTTATATCATTTTTTAACTCTAAAACACCACTATGTCCAACTGCCCTCCACATCCGGTTAGTGAGGTCAAAAAATCATTGAATCATTGAAGCAAAGTGCGAGACATCACTTCCGTCATCAGAACGCATTTTTTGACCTCACTAACCGGATGCTGAATGCTGTTGGACATAGTGGTGTATTAGAGGTAAAAAATTACATAAATACTGTTTGGTTTCTCACACAAACTGATCATTTCATGTCTTAGGACATCAATGTGTCGTCATGAGCCGCAGGGTTTAATTTGGATTTGTCTGTGCGTGTTTATTGACTCATACATTTTGTTTCCATTGACATGCATTATATGGTTGACAGACGGCAGCGGTTGGAGTTAAAAATCATCATTTGTGTTCTACTGAAGAAACAAAGTCACCTACATCTTGGATGCGCTGGGGGTAAGCAGATAAACATCAAATTTTCATTTTTGGGTGAACTATCCCTTTAACTAATGTAGTTAACTAATGTTAACTAATGAACCTTAAGGCCTGTACACACCGGGATGAATATCGCCAGCTTTTTTCTAGATGTTTTTTGTGTTCATACGATTCATACGTCCAAGCGATTTTCACTGGCGATGCGCAGAGTAAACGTGCAAATTCACTCCCTGCCAGTATATGGTGCTTGTGCTTAACAGTGGTGCAAATAAACATATTTATGATATTAATAAAGTTAAATAAGATAAAAATGCAGATATAAAATGGCATATGAGAGATAGTAGTCAGAAACGGTAGTGCAAATAAGTCACAATGACAGTAGTGCAAGTGAATGGTAGTGCAAATAAACATATTCATGAAATAGACATTCTTAACTATATTTTTTAAATGTAAAAGAAAAAAACAAACAGTAAAAATACAGAAATAATACACATCTATTGGTGTGGCCAAGAACTGGCAGAGCACCATCCGTGCGTCTCAATCAGCCTAGTCTAGTAAAATTCATTTACGCGGTCTACTGATACACGACCTGGGAAGCTAGGGAGCTGCCACCAAGCACATTTGTGCTTGAGCGCCACCAAGTCATGTTTTACTGTAACTTCAGCATCTCCAGGCATGTGAACAAAAGCGGCACTCTCATTGGTCTGTCAGTTTTTAACACGGTGCATCAAAACAAAAAAACGAACCCGAGGCGTTTTTAAAAATTGACGCTTTTACACCTGCCATTTTTCGTGTTGGTGTGCACACTCACATTGGCGCCCTTTGTTTAGTCACGAGGCGTTAAACGTCTGCGATAATCGCGTGCGATATTCGTCCCGGTGTGTACAGGCCTTTACCAGAAAATCTTATTGTATAGTGTTACCGAAAGTGCTTTACAATTATTAGAGTGCTTATTTTAACAAGAACTTATTTTTCAAAAACAGAAGATTTCACATTAAGTAGGCTATTTTTAGAAACCTAAAAAAGATTAAAAATGGTAAACGTGCTTCAGTGGCAGTAGTTTTGTAGGGATCCTCTCAGATCACACGATCTCTTTCTTCTGTAAGAAGAGAGAGAGAAATGAACAGTGCTGTTTAGAGTTACAGAAATCCAAAGACAAACCAGACACAATCAGCACATCTGTCATCCATCAGTGATTCTGGTAAATTGTATTTGCCATTAGGATTGGGAGTTTGTCAGTGCAGGTGAAATCAAACACGGATCTGATGTAAAGTCAGAGTTCAGTATCTTACCTCTTCTCTGTCCACCTCTTTGTAAGGTCTGTTTTTCTCCCTGCCTGCTTTAAAAACATACACACAATTAAACACTCGGTATGGGATAATGTACACACACACACACACACACACACACATGCATGTATGTGTAATATACCAAACAAAACATAAATTATTCAGTTTATGCTTTAACTGAACTCTCCTGCTATCTTTAAAGTGAATAGCGCAGACTCGCCAGCCTGGGTCACATGAACATAAATTGATAAAATTACTTCCTTGACCATTGCATGTTGTTCACTTTCATTTGGAACACCATTTGGAATTCACAGAACATTGCTATGACGATCATTATCAGGATATATCTGACCTTGGAATGCCACGACTAACCAATCAGAATCAAGTATTCTGGAAAGCCAAGTAATAATTTTGCATAAAACATGATGTTTTCCTCTCACTATAGTATCTATCTGAAGGTGATACTTGCCATTTTTAATGCTCCTGTGGCGATAGAAAATCACAGTAGCAGCAACTGCACACACCAGCAGCAGAACAACAGCAACTATTCCTGCTAAAACAGCTGAAGACAGACCTGAATCTGTAGAGATAAAGAGAGACTGTCATTAGTTTGTGTGAGTCTGACAGTGTGTTTATGCCACATTATGACCAATAATGCCCCCTTTTACATTTTAATATATGTGTCTGTGAAGTTTCAGCTCAAAATACCTCACAGATAATTTATGATAGCTTGTAAATTCCCATTTTTGCTGTTTTTATGCTTGTGGCTTTAAATGCAAATGAGCTACTGCTCCCCGCCCCCTTTCCAGGAAATGACTTTCTTCAACAGCTCCCGCATGCGTCGGATACTTTGCCAAACCAAAACATCTGCTTGGTTTTGATGATCATCTATATTTCGATCATGCTCACAGACACTGCAGTTCTTCTTCATCATTAAAGTTTATTTTCTACATGCATTTTAAAGCTATATCAGTTTACTTCAAATGTATGGTTTTCTGAGCGCACACATCTGAAGCACACACACAGAAAGCTGGCTGACGTCTCGTGAGTATTAAACTAACTTCTATTTCATGTCTTATTGTGTTTAAACTCTCACATACACACAAGGTTATGTCAAAAACACACAAAGTTCAGAAACACAGTCAGTTATGTCTGTGAACAGAAACAGCAGGGACAGAAATCGCATGTGTATATTAGATCAGTGGCGCATTCCCTTCAAAAACAAAACAAATTCACTGCATCTTCAGCGGCTCAGATGTCAGGAGTAAATGAAGTCTGTTATGTTCACTCTTACCAAACATTTTTGTTGCTACAGCATAGAGACAATGGTGGACAGTGTATGACTCGCTCAGGGCGGAAACTAATACAGCATGTGTCCGTCATAGTCGTGGGCGGAGCCAGAGCAATGTGACATTACATTGCTCAGAAAATGAAAACGGCTTGATTGTTGAGGTTTTATGGGGATTAAAAAAGGAATAGGTGGATTTTTATCATTATAGGGTGGTTGTGTATACACATACTGACAAAACACATTTATGAATTATGCATAATAGGTCCCCTTTAATTGAAAATATTCTCTCTATAGACCTTATGTAGCCCCGCCGCTTTTTAGCGCTGCGCTCGTTGTCTTTTGACTTCCGGTTTGTATTTCCACAGCGATCTTACGTATTTATGAATGAACTGCTCATTTTAAAATCTTACCGGTCTACTGACATTTGTTAAGACACCCGCTTTAAACATAACAATGCTCATGATAACTTTCATTAACTCTACAACAGGTAAATCCACTTCACCAGCTAATTATTCTTCAACAGCGATGCCATAGAAATATACAGAGCTACCGCAAAAACGGAAGTTCAAAGACAATTTTCTAATGATGGTGGCGCGCTTGTTTCTCTGGTAAATAAGGTCTATAGACACTGATGTGAAAGGTTTATTCCTCTATTGCAATGGGAAATAATCCATTAACAGTTGAAATTAGGCATACTACCAAATTAACTTTCTATGTTTACAACTAAATTGTCTGTGCTTCAAATCTACGCATGGAAGATCTAGTAACCTACAAGGTTGGCCTCCAGAAATGTCGAGAGAGGCTTTTTGCCGTCTGTCACACTTGGGTAAAGTTGGTTTTATATTCGCACATTCGGACATCCGTATTCAATAGCCTTGTTAATCACACTACATTGGACATTCAGTGGACATTCACAAGTAAATATGCCATTAAAACAATACTTGCCTATTTTGATCGACTGTGAAAAATGTTGTAAGTTGACAATCGTTGGTTGTCAATATCATGTCGCTGCTTAAAATTCGCAAACATTAATTTATTGCACATTTATTGGAAAGTCTGAATTTATCAGAAGTCTGAATGTGCAAATATAAAACCAACTTTACCCAAGTGTCTGTCACCTCAGGATACTCAAGTTGCCCCTCAACAGATCTCATCATGAACTGTAAATGTGCTTGTAAAGCCACCATGTTTCTGTTTGTCTTTCCACTATCGTGTATTCATAGTTTGTTGAATGATATTTGGAGGGATGATGTTATGGGCTTCCCAAGGCTACAGCATTAATAATTATTTCTGACATCTTGAATTATAAGTATAAGATTGAAGAGTTCAGATACAAAAGCCTCTCAGTGCCATCTGAAATGTTCTCCTAAAATTAGCATTTTTATCAAGCTTGTATGTTTATGTTCAGTTATTTCACTTTAATGGCAATGAAAATGTCCTATTAATTGCCACTAAAGTGAAATTACTGAACCTAAAAATACAAGCTTGATAAAAATGCTCATTTTAGGAGAAAATTTCAGACGGCACTTAGAGGCTTTTACATCTGAAGTCTTCATGTTTAGGATAAAGTTTGATAAACTAGATCCTGACATGAAATGATGCATGTGTTTGAACGAACAACAGCAATGTAATTTTAAGTGAACTATGAAGTCAAGCTCTCCTAACACAGTTCAGGTATCAATAAACTCTAATACATGTTTCGCAATCTATTAATAGATTAAAAAAAGGAAGTGATAAAACATACTCAAGTCAAACTCCTGCTTGGCCATACGAGGAACTTCATTGGTTTCGTCTTGATCAGACAGAGAGGACAGAGAAGCTGGGAAACACAAACCAACAGAAATAAAGACTTAAGAAAGAATGCAAGAATTGATGAAATCTTTTAATTAAAGATTACAAAGACACATGAATGTAGGATTGTATTTAGGGTTTCTGTAATGTCATATATTTAATTATTCACACAATATTTCTGCTGTAAATGAATGAGCAGAGTCATCAGAAATGCAGTTTTTATGTTGATGAACTATTGCATTTTCAGCAAGCCAATGAAGTTAAATGCAGGTTTAATATTATCTATTTTTCTATTGTAATAGAAAAATCATTGATTCATTTTTAATATTTTAATTCCTGGAGGAAAAAAAGAAACTTCAGGGTGATTTACTCACCAGTGATGATCACACTGAATGTTTTGATGCTGTCATCACGAGTGCTGCTGATCTTTCTTGTGATTTTTGTGCTGTCACATTTGCGGTTTCGGTTTAAGCTTTGCCTTTTGCCTGAACTTTCGCTTCTGATTATTTCTACTTCATAACGTCCAGCGTGTTCAGATCTGATGTCTGTGATGGTCAGAGATCCAGTCCCATAGTCCACCTTCAGTCTGTCTCTGAATCTCCCGCCTTCACCATCATATAAGCAGCTCGTATTGGCATGTCCGTTGATCAGAGCTATGCGAGTGTCTTCAAAGTACCACAGTATCTTGTCATGTTGTTGTTTGGTGACACCAGTGTTTAGAGTGACTGAATCTCCCTCCTTCACTGACACTGTCACCACATCATCACCAAACGCACCTGAAGACACAAATAAACAGTTACTTTGTGTGTGTACAGCTTTTACATACATACAGATATATAAATAAGCTACAATATATTGTGGTGACCAGCTTATCCATTCTCATGAGAAAAACAGATCAATAAACAATAAATAATGTTTAATTAATATCTAAATGCAAAAGGTTAAGATTGGAGGTACACTGTAAAACAATGGTCTGTAAATGAATGATAAAATACTGGTAACACTGTTGCCAGTAATTTACTGTTGATTGTACAGTTATTTACTGTAATCTACAGTATGTTACTATAATGATACCATGCACTAAATTAAAACTTAACTCATTTCAATAGCAGAAACCGACTGCCTTAAATTTTCCGACTGCCATTTCAATTTATATTCTAATACTTATAATGCACTTATTATTCATTTGAGAGATTTTCATGCATTGCGTCATCACCATCACTGAGATTCTTATACTGATTGTTGATGTCTGTGTGTGTTTAAGTTAGGCAGGAGCTCAAAATATTTTATGTCCTATAATGACTTCAGTATCTGTCAAAATAAGTGATTGTTGGATCTCATTCTGTAGAAACACCTGATCAACTCCATGTTGGCTTTTTCCTGCCATAACAAATGTGTTTTATAAACACTCAGTTACAGCAGCCAGAGAAAGATAATGTTAAAGAGTCAAGAGCCCAACTAAAGCAGACACTGGACACCACGATGGCGACTGCAAACATGCAATTAAAAAAAAAACATCAACGTCTAAACCTCTTAATTCTCAGCAAGAACTTCTGTAATATATAATTAATGTCAAACTAGTTTGTAACACAATATGGCTGAAGTCAGTTGTAGTTCTTGTGTTTCTGCTCGTCTCTTCTCTTTTTTTCTGGTCTTGTTTCTCTGTCCTTCAGTGATTCTGCTAATCAGGTGTTCATCAGTGTCTGAATTCACTCACTTCTTTTCATTCACTCTGTCAAGTGGACTATATTAGTGAACTAATGTAGGGAATAGTGAATGAGGGTATAGGGTGTGATTTGAACACAGCCTCTGAGTGTCGACTTTGAAATTAATTCACAGTATTTGGCTATTTTCTAAAAAAAAAAAAAAAAAATAGCGATGTTAACTCACAGTATATTCCTGTAGGCTACTTTCTCGAAAATTACAAATATTACCCAGAATGCAGTGTTTTCTATACATTACTGTTTTAATGGAAAGTAAGTTACTGTCCAAATGTGGCTCTTTTTTTTTTAAAGCAAGGGTTTTACAGTGTAGGGTGGGCTATGGGATACAAAATATCAGCGTTGCATATAGACAGAATAATTGGAAGTCCCTATGAAGACAATCAAGTTTGTTGTTTAGCAAGGACAATGATGGAGAAATCTGGTAGACAAATGATAGAACACTGAAATTACAGTCATTCTCTCTGGAATAGCTACATTTCAACCAATGATGAGTAAGAATTAAAAGAGATTTGTAGGTGTAATGAGAATAAAACGATCATATGCGCTATGTAGCCTGTAGCTGTGTGTGTGTGGTCACATGATTTCCCGTCAGTCGCAGTCTTCTCATTTCACCCCGCCCGTCAGACTGCAGGGCTTTAAAAAAAAAAAAAAAAAATCCATTGTTTTAAGGGTGTTTAGTGTAGGGGTATGTATGTTAATAAAGCCTCAACCCACATGATGAATATGATGCTGGTCGCACAATCTGATATCATTTTCTTCGCTGTCGGATTGTGCTGTTTTAATGCAGCAACTGACATGGTCTGACAGCTGTCAAATCGACAGAACACCGCCATTTCAAGAACAGGAAAAATAGGCTATATGGATGCCGTCCAAATACAACAAGGAACGTCGTGGTACTTTAAATAGGCTATAGCCTAATAAATTATTAATAAAATAAAAGATATGATGTTAAAATTTGATATTAAATGAAAAATGCTTTATAACTACAAAATAATAAAAACAAGTCTTACCATCAATGAGAAAAACAAACAGTGTGAGCCCAAAACAGCCTCTCATCTTTTCCTCTGTCGTTTATTTCAAATAGACGGTCTTGTTGATCTGTTGTAGCCGACGCAGTCTGTCTCTTCCTGCCTCTTTAAAAAACACCGTCATAAAATGTATTCACGTCACCAAAGTAGATTCGAATTTAAATTTCGAATAATGAAAACTCGAAATATTTATTCAGATGAAATGTCATTAATCGTTATTTTTATTTAGGACAAAAAAGAAAACAGAGGTTATTGGTTGCGATTTAAACGAAAACGAAAGCGAAAGCAAGATGTAAATCCCGAAGGGCGGTGAAGTGAATTATCAGTTAAGTCCATCTTAAGAACTATGACCAATAGCTAAATAACTTAAAAAATGGATGAACTTAACTAGTCTTAGCAGTTAATGCAACCACATATCAACCACACTGATTATTATACTCATTGCGTCCGAGTGATAGATCCATAAAGGTTAAAGTAAAGTGATCAATCATAGCCTATTCCCACAGTGCTGCTAAAATACAATAAACATACAAAATATCTTACATAAAAATCATAATTTTCTACATCTAATCCTAACGAAGCCATAGTGATGTTTTAACACATTTAAACCTACCAAATGTTCCTTAGCAGAAAAGTCACTGATAGGATGTGACACTTAAGCTGCATAGGCCCAGTTTCACAGACAGGGTTTAGGCTAAACCAGGATAAGGCCTTAGTTCAATTAGGGCATTTAAGTAACTTTTATAAATGTTCCCCTTGAAGAAAAAATAAACATTACTGTGTGCATCTTGAGACAAAACAATAGCACTGACATATTTTCAGATATGTCAGTGCAAGTAGCCTAACTTTCAGTTAAAACAACTCAAACATACATTTTAGTCTAGGAGGACTATCTTAAAGGGTTAGTTCACCCAAAAATGAAACTAAACATTTTGTGGAAATAAACATTTTGACTCACTCCACACAAAGCAACTTTTCAATTGAAATGTGGTGAATACATCACTGATTTCAGGGAAACAATCAAATAAGTCAGGCAGGATTTTTACTCTTTATGCATATTCATGAACTCTTGTAGACTTTTAAACCTTAATGCAATGCATAATTCAAAATACAGGTAAAACCAATTAATATGGAAAATTATTTCAAATTAACACAGCATTTTGTCCTGTTTTTAAGTCATTATTTTGTTTTTTTGGCGCACCAAAAATATTATCATCGCTTTATAATATTAATATTGAACCACTGTACTCACATGAACTGATTTAGATATGATTTTAGTACCTTTATGGATCTTGAGAGAGGAAATGTCATTGTTCCCTATGGAGGCCTCACTGAGCCATCGGATTTCAACTAAAATATCTAAATTTGTGTTCCGAAGATTAACGAAGATCTTACGGTTGTGGAACGACATGAGGGTGAGTAATAAATGACAGAATTTTCATTTTTGGGTGAACTAACCCTTTAAGCCTTGTCTGTGTAACTGGGGGTTATTAATTAATGTCTAAACGAGCTGCTTAACTTAATTTAGACATTAGTGATAACTTAGCCATTTATAGAACTGTACTAACATGAATGCAGTAGGTATATTAACCTTGCAGTCTGACTCACTCCATACAAAGCACCTTTTCAATTGAAATAAGGTGAATCCATCACTGATTTGGGGGAAACAAATAATATTCTAATATTGTTCCTTGAGTGTCACTTTTTACCAATAAAGCATGGTTTAGCACCATTAAGCTGAGTCCAGCACATTATAATCCAATAAGCACAGCATGATCCTATACAGTCTTGTGCATACACAAAGTGCACAGTTTAGTACATTCTTGCACGGTCAAAAACTGTGTGCTCCCCCTTTACTAATACACCTGTTGTCTCATTAAAGTTGGACACTTTTGGATGTTGATGTTTTATTGAAAATAAAAAAATTAGAAGTTGAAGTTTGAAGTCACCATCATTGTGATCAGTGTCTGCTTTAGTTGGGCTCTTGACTCTTTAACATTATCTTTCTCTGACTGCTGTGACTGAGTGTTTATAAAACACATTTGTTATGGCAGGAAAAAGCCAATATGAAGTTAATTAGGTATTTCTTCTTGGACTTGTTTAATTCATTGCTTTCTTTCTGTTTTTATTCTTTCATTCAATGATCACATCCAAAAGTTTAATATCATAATGCATGCTGGGTGCCAGCATAGTACAAATCTGCCCTGCAGCATGAATAAATTATGCAGCTTTATTGCCACCATTGTTGAGATTGATGTGCTGATTTTTGATATCTGTGTGTGTGTATATAATGCTGCAGCTGTTTTTTGTTCATGGTGTTTAAAAATAAAGTCTTTTTAGCTGATTGTTGTTGGAGCTCTTGCTGTAGTTTCTGTAGGTGATAATGTAAAATATTAGTCCGTTTATAATGTAACAATGAATAAAACACTGTATGAATTCAGTGAAAGAATAGACTTTGTGATGGTTACGTCTTAACCAATACATAACTATCAGCACTCAAAGATTTTTTTTTCTCCACATTTGTTTATGCCATAATGTGATTTGCAAAAAATAGTTTAAGCAGCCATAGAAAAAAGGTGTATTAAAAAGTCAAGGGTCAAAAGCTCAACTAAAGCAAACACTGATCTCCTCGATGGTAACATCAAACCAAACATTTTCAGCAAAACATCAACATCTAAACTTCTGTTAATTCTCAATAAGATCTTCTGTAGAAATTAAGTTTATCTGGTCAGTAATAAGTGTAATAATGTGTAATGGCTGGAAGACAGTTGTAGTTTCTGCTCATATTTATTCCGTTCTTGTTCCTCTTTTCATTGGTTCTGCTTGTTAACAGCAGGTGTTCATCATTAATGCTCAATCATATACAGTGGGTACGGAAAGTATTCAGACTCCCTTAAATTTTTCACTCTTTGTTATATTGCAGTCATTTGCTAAAATCATTTAAGTTCATTTTTTCCTCATTAATGTACACACAGCACCCCATATTGACAGAAAAACACAGAATTGTTGACATTTTTGCAGATTTATTAAAAAAGAAAAACTGAAATATCACATGGTCCTAAGTATTCAGACCCTTTGCTCAGTATTTAGTAGAAGCACCCTTTTGATCTAATACAGCCATGAGTCTTTTTGGGAAAGATGCAACAAGTTTTTCACACCTGGATTTGGGGATCCTCTGCCATTCCTCCTTGCAGATCCTCTCCAGTTCTGTCAGGTTGGATGGTAAACGTTGGTGGACAGCCATTTTTAGGTCTCTCCAGAGTTGCTCAATTGGGTTTAAGTCACGGCTCTGGCTGGGCCATTCAAGAACAGTCACAGAGTTGTTGTGAAGCCACTCCTTCGTTATTTTAGCTGTGTGCTTAGGGTCATTGTCTTGTTGGAAGGTAAACCTTCGGCCCAGTCTGAGGTCCTGAGCACTCTGGAGAAGGTTTTTGTCCAGGATATCCCTGTACGTGGCCGCATTCATCTTTCCCTCGATTGCAACCAGTCGTCCTGTCCCTGCAGCTGAAAAACACCCCCACAGCATGATGCTGCCACCACCATGCTTCACTGTTGGGACTGTATTGGACAGGTGATGAGCAGTGCCTGGTTTTCTCCACACATACCGCTTAGAATTAAGGCCAAAAAGTTCTATCTTGGTCTCATCAGACCAGAGAATCTTATTTCTCACCATCTTGGAGTCCTTCATGTGGGCTTTCATGTGTCTTGCACTGAGGAGAGGCTTCCGTCGGGCCACTATGCCGTAAAGCCCCGACTGGTGGAGGGCTGCAGTGATGGTTGACTTTCTACAACTTTCTCCCATCTCCCGACTGCATCTCTGGAGCTCAGCCACAGTGATCTTTGGGTTCTTTACCTCTCTCACCAAGGCTCTTCTCCCCCGATAGCTCAGTTTGGCCGGACGGCCAGCTCTAGGAAGGGTTCTGGTCGTCCCAAACGTCTTCCATTTAAGGATTATGGAGGCCACTGTGCTCTTAGGAAACTTAAGTGCAGCAGAAATGTTTTTGTAACCTTGGCCAGATCTGTGCCTTGCCACAATTCTGTCTCTGACTCTTCAGGCAGTTCCTTTGACCTCATGATTCTCATTTGCTCTGACATGCACTGTGAGCTGTAAGGTCTTATATAGACAGGTGTGTGGCTTTCCTAATCAAGTCCAATCAGTATAATCAAACACAGCTGGACTCAAATGAAGGTGTAGAACCATCTCAAGGATGATCAGAAGAAATGGACAGCACCTGAGTTAAATATATGAGTGTCACAGCAAAGGGTCTGAATACTTAGGACCATGTGATATTTCAGTTTTTCTTTTTAGTAAATCTGCAAAAATGTCAACAATTCTGTGTTTTTCTGCCAATATGGGGTGCTGTGTGTACATTAATGAGGAAAAAAATGATGATTTGTTTTTGACTTAAATGATTTTAGCAAATGGCTGCAATATAACAAAGAGTGGAAAAATTTAAGGGGGTCTGAATACTTTCCGTACCCACTGTAAATATTAACTTAATTATCTCACTGCAACACAGTGTCAGTGTTACTTTTACTCTGTAGTGTGGACACTAGAGCATGTTCTTGTGGGGTTGAAAGGGTTAAAGGTGCAAGATAAAAAGACACACCCACAAAATGTATTTTAACAGTAACAAACTGTAAGTTAAAAAACAGTTATATACTGGCAACACTGTTGTAGTTTACTGTAAAATTGAGTTTTGTGGGTCACCATTGTGCTGAAGAGTAGAGCCTGTGCTTAGGTTCAGGAGAAGATCAAGAGACATTGATGATTTGCTGCATGTTGTTTTATTTAACAGATGGTGACTGTGTAGTTGCTGGCGTAGTAAAAATCTTTTTATTTTAAATGTTTTTATTGAACTCTAACAAAATAAGTTCAGTAAGTAACTGTATAATCAACATTAAATTACTGACACCAGTGTTGCCAGTATTTTAATGTAAAAAAAGCCTGGCAAGGTCTAACAGTGTATAAGAATGATCTCAAAATATTCTGTGTTGGTTCTGGGAATGTAAAAAATACACCAGTTTGACGTTACAGCAACATTTTTACAAGGTATGATGTTCCTCAAACGTTCTTTCATCTTAATTCTAGAAGCATTCATTTGTAACATTCCAAGAACATCAAAATGCCAGTTTCCTTAATGTTAGTAGAATGTTATTTAAAGGTTAGTATGATGTTCCTGAAACATTCTTTGAAACATTCTTTCAATCATTCAAACACCTGCTGTGAACAAGAACTGAAAGAAAGAGAAATAAGAACACAATTGTGTCAAGTCAGCAGCTTGTTTAGACATTCATAGTGAAACCTGCTGTATTCTTAGGTATTTTAAGAACTGTACTAACACAAATATGGAACTAAACAAAATCTGACTCACTCCACACAAAGAAACTTTTCTATTGAAATGAGGTGAATCCATCACTGATATTGGGGAAACAATCAAATAAGTCAGGCAGGATTTTTACTCTTTATGCATATTCATGAACTCTTATAGACTTTTAAAGCTTAATGCAATGTACAGTACAGTCCAAAAGTTTGGAACCACTAAGATTTTTAATGTTTTTAAAAGAAGTTTCGTCTGCTCACCAAGGCTACATTTATTTAATTAAAAATACAGTAAAAAACAGTAATATTGTGAAATATTATTACAATTTAAAATAACTGTTTTCTATTTGAATATATAGAGAATGATTTCTGAAGGATCATGTGACACTGAAGACTGGAGTAGCGATGCTGAAAATTCAGCTTTGCATCACAGGAATAAATTACTTTGTCAAATATATTTAAATAGTACACAGTTATTTTAAATTGTAATAATATTTCACAATATTACTGTTTTTTACTGTATTTTTAATTAAATAAATGTAGCCTTGGTGAGCAGACGAAACTTCTTTTAAAAACATTAAAAACCTTAGTGGTTCCAAACTTTTGGACTGTACTGTATAATTCAAAATACAGGTAAAACAAATTAATATGGAAAATTATTTCATATTAACACAGCATTTTGTCCTGTTTTTATAGACTTTGACTTTTTTTTCCACATGTAAGAACAGTAAGTATTAAAAACTACAGGTTGTATAGTGAATATTGTGAAGTATGTGGTCAAAGCCTTAGTGCTCTTTCAGTGATGAGCGGTCACATTGTGTTGGGGGAGGATTCACACACACACACACACACACACACACACACACACACACACACACACACACACACACACACACACACACACACACACACACACACACACACACACACACACACAAGATATTATCTCACTTCTGCTATGTTGAAGCAGTCTGTTTTCAGACATTTCCAGCATTCTCATCTTATAGTGCTGAAAGAAAATGGTTCATGTTGTTTTTTTCTGCTTGTGTTTGAGCAAACTGGTTGGTGAGTAATAAATAATAAATGTGTTTGATTTACTGATTTAGTTAATGCTTTAGTTTTTATACTGTTTAATACATTTGGTATTATTTTCAGATATTTTGAAACAAGTATATTACTTAAAAATTCTGGTCTGGATTAGGGACTATCAATCATCACAGAATAACTTTAGGACAGATTCAGATTTTCTCAGCTTTTCCCATTATGTTCATTTATTTGTTCTTTCATTTTGCTTTTTTTCCTGTCTGTGCTGCTGTCTTGTGTGTTATTCATTTTACTATTACATAGTACTGATCCTAGCAAAGTAAACCAACGTAACGATATTTGTGACCCTTAATCTGTGACTCTCTGTTCTTCAGGAGTGTTTGGTTCTGATGAACTGAAGTCAGTGTCAGTGATGGAGGGAGATTCAGTCACTCTAAACTCTAATCTCACTGAAATAGATGATGATCTGATTCTGTGGAGGTTTGGAACTAATAACACTTTAATAGCTGAAATCAGTTTGCTAGAGGACAGCATGACTGTATATGATGATGTTCTTGATGGGAGATTCAGAGACAGACTGAAACTGGATCATCAAACTGGATCTCTGACCATCACAAACACCACAACTGAACATGCTGGAGATTATGAACTACAGACCAACAGTGTGAGAAAGAGTTTCAATCTCACTGTCTATGGTGAGTTATTTTTATTTATTTATATATCTTAGAATAAGAGTATATCTTATCAGTATCCTTTTCAGTATATTGAATACTTTCCTTTCGACAATATTATTTTTTTTCTAATCTTTCTCAGCTCGTCTGCCTGTTCCTGTCATCAGCAGTAACTCTTCACAATGTTCTTCATCATCATCATCATCATCATGTTCATTGGCGTGTTCAGCTGTGAATGTGAGTCATGTGACTCTCTCCTGGTACAAAGGAAACAGTTTATTGTCCAGCATCAGTGTGTCTGATCTCAGCATCAGTCTCTCTCTACCTCTGGAGGTGGAATATCAGGATAAAAACACCTACAGCTGTGTGCTGAACAATCCCATCAGCAACCAGACTCAACATCTGGACATCACTCACCTCTGTCACACATGTGCAGGTACGACAGAGCTGATATATGTGATTATTTACTGAGCTGATCTCTGTCTTAGATCAGACTGATGCATTCACTTCTGTCTTTATCATTACAGAACTGTACACACACTCTCCTTCTCATCCTTCAGTCTCAGTCTTTCTGTTAGCGTTGATCTCTGCTGCTGCTGCTGCTGGATCTCTGTTGATTGTTGCTGCGGTCGGGATATTTTGTATGTGCAGGAAATATTTTTCAACTGATCAAGAAGGCAAGTGCTTACAGTTATCTATAAAATGACAATGACCAGAGCCCTTCAGTCCTCTCGCTCAGAAAAACTAATCTGCATTTCTCAAACTGCATCAAAGATAGAAATGCAAATCTGCATTAATTATACAATAACTCGATAACACAATCATTAATGTGTAAAGATGCATAAATATTTTTTCTAGTTCATCTTGGTTTGATTTATAAATTATCTGCTGAGAATGTCTTTATAAATTACATGTTGTTTGTGTGTGAGAAACAGTTATACAATATATCAAACTGAATTTGAAACGTGTAATGGAGCATTAGACATATTCATATTACACTATTAACTTATCATTAAACGTGTGCATTAAAGGGGCTGTATGTAGATTTCAGAAACTCTTGATATTTGCAACACCGGTGGCCAATTTAAGTTAATTTAACTAACTTTACTCACACTCAAGCACAATAACATATAGGAGACTGAAGATTATTCAAATGATTTTTGTTCTTTGCTAAAAAGTCAAAAGAAGTTGTAAATATCTTTACATCGATATACAGTTAATGACAACCCAACGCTGATCCACGCTGCTGAGAGCAATGTTTAGATAAATATGTGCTGCACGCTTTCCTCTCAATAACAAAATAAACACACAACAAAAATAACAGTGGTGAGAAAACCGCAGTTCAGAAAGCATCTGATCATAGCGATGTGGACATGTTTGCACCAGCTCTGCAATTCACCAGTAATGTTTACATGAACATGTTTACATAGCAGACATATCACGAGCTCAGGGACGGTCGTTCTTGAGTGCTGCTGCAGAGTTTTGCTCCGACACAACTCCCCTTCCTTCACATAGCTTTAGTAATCCTGAAAACATCAGGGTTGTAGCTAAACTGTGCAGGAGAGCTGCACTCCAGCTGCAATAAAATTGTGATTAATACATGGGGATTCTTACATATAGCCCTTTTAATGCTTTAACTTTGACAGCTCTAATAATAATACATGTTGTGAAACCACATCTGGTTAAGATTGAATTGTTGAAACAGGTCAGACTCCTGATAAAGAGGTCACGTATGCCGAGCCAACGTTCAACAAAAGAAATTCTCATAAAATGGTAAGATCATATATAACTAAGTTTTGTTGTACATCTTTGTATCAGTTTAGCAATAAGTCAAATTTATGTATGCTTGTACAGTGTCATGATACAAAGAAAAACACAATAGCTCCATATCAGATATATAAAAGCCATAAGACCAATGCAAGAAACACTGACTCGTGTCCCACAATACTCAAGACACTCATTAGGAATATAATAACAGATCAACAGGTCCATTTATAGGTTATTAATAGAGTGTTGCAGGTATCTTTGTAGGTTCCCTCGATAGTGTAGTATATGCAGTGAATGGTTCTGTCCAGGACACCCCCATACAGTTCGTGTAGTTGGTATGACCCACTGGTGTATGGCATGTTGCCAACTTGGCGAGTCAGCATTATAAAGCTGCATTCACGTCACCTCGTATTTACCGGAATCTTGAAATGACAACACGTGACGTTATATTCGGAGCTGTTCACGTCCTTTTGGATCTTGGACTGGGAATTATGCGTTTCCATGACACCACTATCAACGCCTAATAAATCAATCGACAGCGGTCAGGTATAGCATCCACGTGGCACATCTGGGAGCTTTCAGAAAACTCCCAGCTTACAAGCTGTAATTACGAGCTCTACGAGGACGTGAACGCTTTTTACAAGCTAGAATCTTGTAACTACAGAAATTACGAGGCCGCGTGAACACACCTTAACTCCTGTGTGTACGTGTCTTAATGTCAACCAAAGTTTAACAAAGACTACAACAATAGAAAGCCTATGCATTTTCCCATAGACTTTTGGAAAAATCGCAAAAAATAAGCTCTGTGTTTAACAAAGGGTTATGACTCTTACATGTTTTGTCCATCAAGATGATTTTCATAGATGAACATAACTTTTATGAAGTTTAAAGCCTAACTGCACTCACCAGAAGTAAAACGCTAAAGGTAGGCTATAAACAAACTTCATCACGGTCACGCAACTTCATTGTCACCATCACTAAGCCTCATTCAGTTTTTATCTAAAAACATTTTCCCAGCACGTTTGAGTTAGAATAGTTTATAAGAGTACAATTATGAGCATAATGAAGCTGTAAAAGCAGTTTACATTTTCAGCGTGATGATGTTCAATGTCCCTGACTGCCTCTGCCCAGCCAGCACAGCTATGTGGGGCCCAGATGGGTGTCACCTGGGCTGCCTAACTGGGGCCCAGCCAGTTTTGTCCACGGTTTCCATGGAGGCCCCACATGGGTTAGCCCAGATGAACTGAACACTGCTCAGTGTGCACACTACAGGCTATTAAATGTAACATTGAATTGGTCTTGGAGTTAATGAGATAATTAGGTGATAACGAGCAGAATCACTGAAGGACAGAGAAACAACAAGAACTACGACTTCAGCCACAGCCTTCGATGAAATCAACTGAAGATAAAAGACATTAAATCTCTGAAGATCTGATTAAACATCTCCACAAACAGCATTTCCAGCTTCACTTATTACTAACCAGACTGACTTTATTTCTGACATACATCTACAAAAGTTGTTATTGAGAGTTACCAGAGGTTTAGATGTTGATGATTTGTTGAAAACAAGTTTGGTTTGATGTCACCGTGATCGAGGTCAGCGCTTACTTCAGTTAGTTTGACTCTAGACTGTTTTAGTGTTTCTCTGGCTGCTCTTGCTATTTGTTATGGCAAGAAAGGCAGAAGAAAATGTGTTTAACTGCTGTCAGCTGCTTGATGATAAGAATATAATTTTTGCCATGTAGTGACTTTATGTATTGATCTCATGAATGAGCTTAATATGAAAAATTTTTTTTATTAACTTTGTGCTGGATTCTTTTCCAGAAAAACAAAGCAGTTGAATATATCAGATCGAAATAATAAATCTGAAAAATACAATGTACATTAAATGCTTTAAAACACCTGCAAGATTTATTCACACACAGACATCAAGAATCAGCGTATGAATCTCAACAATGGTGACATGCTTCATGCTGCAATGCATTCTGGGTGCCTCATACAAAACTCATCCATGGCTCCCAGAATGCATTGCGGCATGAAGCACGTCACCATTGTTGAGATTCATATGCTGATTCTTGATGTCTCTGTGTTAGTAAATTTTGTAGGGGGTTTGAAGTGTTTAGTGAACAATGTATTTTTCAAGTTTTCTGATTCTGATGGTTTTATTGTAATTCTAGAAGAGATCCAGCACAAAGTTAATCACATTTTGTTCATATAATGCTCAATCATTAGATCAGTGAATTAAGCCACTAAATGATGATTTCATTTTTATCATATAACAGCTGATCATTTGTTTTTCTTACAATAACAAACAGCAAGAGCAGCCAGAGAAAAACCAACATTAAGACAGTCTAGAGTCAAACTAACTGAAGTAAGCACTGCCCTCGATCACGGTGACATCAAACCAAACTTATTTTCAACAAATTATCAACATCTAAACCTCTGGTAATTCTCAATAACAACTTTTGTAGATGTATGTCAGAAATAAAGTCAGTCTGGTTAGTAATAAGTGAAGCTGGTAATGCTGTTTGTGGAGATGTTTAATCAGATCTTCAGGGATTTAATGTCTTTTATCTTCAGTTGATTTCATCGAAGGCTGTGGCTGAAGTTGTAGTTCTTGTTGTTTCTCTGTCCTTCAGTGATTCTGCTCGTTATCACCTAATTATCTCATTAACTCCAGCATGTTTCTGTTACATTTAACAGCCTGTAGTGTGCACACTGAGCAGTGTTCATTTCATCTGGGCTAACCCATGTGGGGCCTCCATGGAAACTGTGGACAAAACTGGCTGGGCCCCAGTTAGACAGCCCAGGTGACACCCATCTGGGCCCCACATAGCTGTGCTGGCAGAATTCACATGAAATCTTAAATATATAATCAGTCATATATCTTTAAACATGTGTATTTTATTACTATTATTATTATGTTTTTTACAGAATGTTGAAGAGGAAGATCAAGTAGAGTATGCACCAGTTGCCATGAGAAGATAAAATATTTTTCACCAGAATAAACACCGGGCCTGGAAAATCCTGAGACAACCTTTACAACTCCTGCTGAGAAGTTCATTAGAACTTTAGTTGAGTTTTGGGATTGCTGACAGTCATGTAGCAGCTAAAGCCCCGTTCACACCGGCAGCGACACACAGAGACTAAATCTACCTCTCTCCAACAAACAACAGACCCATATGAGGAATTTACAAATCCATTTTGAGCTTCGGGTGCCTTGAAATATTTCACTATTTAACTTCTGCACCTAGACCTTAATGTACAGCCATAGTGCGAGGGGATATTTACCATTTTTTTCCACTAAAACGTTATTCTTTAAACACAATTTCTGTAAAATGAATGATTATGAATAATTGTCCAAAATTGTTAAATAATTTACATTCATTAGAGCCTTTTCATGTTTGAGATGCTTTTCTTAAAAATGAAACTTATTTTTACTTAAGTGCCACATTTTTTGAGAATGCGGTGTCACGCGTGAGATGCTGCAAAAGATGCGAGACAGGAGCACAACGGTCAAGCACATCGGTTCACAGTGCATTTAAACAATGGAAAAGTAGTGAATGGGAATGGAAACACATTCTGTGTGAACGGCCCCATAGAGTGTCAATAGATGTGTTTGACTTAATGCTAAGTAATTTCACATGAAGTGTGCCATTTGGGACAGCTGTTTCACGATTGGCCAGATTCACTTGTGTTTCATGTTTATTCTGGCACATAAGCTGCATCCAAAATTGCATACTCTCTTGAATACCCAGCCAGCAGAGCCATGTGGGGCCCAAATGGGTTTGACCTGGGCTATCTAACTGGGACCCAGCCAGTTTTGCACCCAGTTTCCATGTAGGCCCCACATGGATTTGCCCAGATGAAATGAACACTGCTTAGTGTGCACACTACAGGCTGTTTAATGTAACACTTAATCAGTGTTGGAGGTAATGAGATAATTAAGTGATTGAATAATGATTTTGTATTAGTGAAGAACACCTGCTGTTAACAAGCAGAATCACTGAAGGAAAGAGAAACACAAGAACTACTTCCAGCCACAGCCTTGGATGAAATCAACTGAAGATAAAATACATTACATCTCTCAAGATCTGATTAAACAACTCCACAAACAACATAAGCTTCACTTATTACTAACCAGACTGACTTTATTTCTGTCAGACATCTACAGAAGTTCGTATTAAGAATTAAGAAGAGGCTTAGATGTTGATTACTTATTTGAAAGTAATAGTTTGATTTGATGTTACCATTGTGGTGATCAGTGTGTGCTTTAGTCAGGCTCTTGACTTTTTAACATTAGTTTTTCTCTTGACGGCTGTGTCTGTTTGTTATGGCGAGAACAGCAAGAGAAAATATAATCAGATGCTGTAAGCTGATTGATGATAAGAATATAATCATCATATATTGGCTTAACTCATTGATATTATGTGGGAGGTTTATACGGGTAGTATGTTATTAATTCTGTTTTATTGTTATGATTCTACAGCAAGAGAATAATAGAATTTAATCAGAACATCAAACGATTTATAACACACCATTTACATATTTTGGGCTCCTGTGAGTTTTACTCGCACACAGACATCAAGAATCAGCATATGAATCTCAACAATGGTGACATGCTTCAATGGTGCAATGCATTCTGAGTGCATCATACGAAACTTATCCATGGCTCCCAGAATGCATTGCACCATTGAAGCATGTCACCATTGTTGAGATTCATATGCTGAATCTGATTATATTTTCTCTTGCTGTTCTCGCCATAACAAACAGACACAGCTGTTAAGAGAAAAACTAATGTTAAAAAGTCAAGAGCCTGACTAAAGCACACACTGATCGCCACAATGGTAACATCAAATCAAACTATTACTTTCAAATAAGTAATCAACATCTAAGCCTCTTCTTAATTCTTAATACGAACTTCTGTAGATGTCTGACAGAAATAAAGTCAGTCTGGTTAGTAATAAGTGAAGCTAATGTTGTTTGTGGAGTTGTTTAATCAGATCTTGAGAGATGTAATGTATTTTATCTTCAGTTGATTTCATCCAAGGCTGTGGCTGGAAGTAGTTCTGTTTCTCTTTCCTTCAGTGATTATGCTTGTTAACAGCAGGTGTTCTTCACTAATACAAAATCATTATTCAATCACTTAATTATCTCATTACCTCCAACACTGATTAAGTGTTACATTAAACAGCCTGTAGTGTGCACACTAAGCAGTGTTCATTTCATCTGGGCAAATCCATGTGGGGCCTACATGGAATCTGGGTGCAAAACTGGCTGGGTCCCAGTTAGATAGCCCAGGTCAAACCCATTTGGGCCCCACATGGCTCTGCTGGCTGGGTAGGTATTATTTTGAACAAGTACTTTGCGACCACTGAAAAAGAATGTTCTATAGTATGAATGTGTGTAGTATGAATGTAATCTGGACGTACTACATACTCCATGTTGTTCATGTAATTTACCAGTATCGGTTCCATTGCTTCTTCTCCATATAGAAATCCTTGCCTATGGCCTTATGGGATAGTCAAGTGTCCATCATATGCACACTTCAGAATCTCGCTGGAAGTAGTAGGTCATTCGGGGACTTTTTGCCTACTGTTTTATGAGTACTGTGAATTCAGACATACTACTTTTGTCACATACTGTTTTTTTGCCTATATAGCAGTTAAGTATGCGATTACAGCCAATTTTTTATAACAGTAAAAACTCTTATCATGCAGCCTAATCTTTATGTAATATTGTGTCATGCTCATCAAAATAAAACTGATAAAACCTATAGACACTTTATTGGCATTCAAATAGCATAGGTTGAACTTTTGTTGAACTTTAATCTTGTAGCCTACATACAAGCCCAGTGTTAACCAATACACAAAATACTGAATAAAAAGTGTCATGAAAAACATCTGAAATGTCTGTGTGTTTGACAAACAGGCTTTTGCATCTAATCAACTTCATCTGTGATAAAATATTCTATGCAAAATCGTCTCTAAGCAGAATGTGTCTGACTTCTAGTCTCTGTTTTCAGTTCCTTCAGAACTGAAAGCAGAAAATCTTGCCATTTGAATCCAGCCGAAGTCGAACACACCTAATGTTGATCTGGCTAAAACAATTAGGTAAACACGTGATTTAGTAGTCGTCACAGAATCTGGCACAGAGTGGTCAGGTACACCAGACAACCCTGATAGAGTAGTTACATTAGCTCATGCATGTGCTGTTGTCTATGGAAGCCCGTTTCCGCCACAGTTGAGTAAAAAAATATAATTCTGTAAGTCATAATAATGAGAAAGTTTCTCATAATTATGACTTAGTATCTCATTATATTGAGAAAGTTTCTCATAATAATGACTTAGTATGTCAGAATAATGAGAAAATTTCTCGTAATTATTACTTATTTTCTCGTAATAATGACATAGTTTCTCAAAATAATGAGAAACTTTCTCGTAATAATGACTTAGTATGTCAGAATAATGAGAAAATTTCTCGTAATTATGACTTATTTTCTCGTATACGAGAAATTTTCTCATTATTCTGACATACTAAGTCATTATTACGAGAAAGTTTCTCATTATTATGAGAAACTAAGTCATTATTATAATAATGACTTAGTTTCTCATAATAATGAGAAACTTTCTCGTAATAATGACTAACATCTCATAATAACGAGAAACTTTCTTGTAATAATGACTTAGTATCACATAATAATGAGAAACTTTCTCGTGATAATGACTTAGTTTCTCATAATAACGAGAAAGTTTCTCGTAATAATGAGAAACTTCTACGCATGCGCAGAGCAGCGGAGCAGAAGGGCGTGGCACGCTAGCGACATCCGCTGGTCAAAGTCTCGTAAATGCGAGAACAGCGAACATGGCACATTCTGCATTCGTGCACTTCTGTTTTCGTTAAATTCAGTGTAATATACAAAGTGCAGTCTATAGTATCATTAAATAACATCAGTTATAAATGATCAGTATCTTCAATACATTTCCATGCGCACGAACCCAAAGTGGTTTCCGTGGTAACGGTGGAAACTGCTGCATGAACGCAAAGGCTTTCAAAACTGAGATTAACGAAGGAATATGACATTTATTCGTTAAGTTTAAGTGCAACGTTTTCATAAAATGTGTTGGTTTTTTGGTATTTCGTGGATGAGTCTAGGCTTGCCTAGACAGGCGCTGGAAAGCTTTTCTAACCCGGTCCTAAAGCACTTGGCCAGTCATAAACCTTCATTCCAGCGATATTCCTACAGAAAACACCTTTTAAGATGTTTATGACTCATTAGAATGTACGCAAAAGACAGTTTTCCAGGTGAAGCGTTCTTTAACAGAGTTGCACAGTAAAATCCCCAGTGTTAAATTAACACCCAAAGTGTACATATGAGTCCATCTTGCCGGGTGTTAAAAAGTAACACTGAAGCAGTGTTAAAGTTAATGAGATAATTGATTGATGATTGAGTGATGATTGACAATTAGTGGTGACACTTGATGTTAATAAGCAGAATCATTGAAGGAAAGAGAGAAAAAAGGTGTTATTTAATGTTTTATGGAATGATTCAGTCCAAGTCACCATGAAAGAGGTCAGCGTTTGCTTTAGTTGGGCTCTTGACTTTTTACCTTTTATTATTAATTTTTCTCTGGCTGCTCCAACTTTGTGTTTATAAAGCACGTTGTTATGGTCAGAGAAAATAACATCCAATATAATATCACAATATAATTTGGTGGTGATATTATCATCATGCGATGGCCTGATGTGGTTTAGAGTCTATATGTCTCTGATTCTGTGCTTGATGTGTAGCTTTAGTATTAGTGATTGTAGTCCTGTGATTTTACAGCTTGAGATCAACAGCAGTATGAGCTTCTTTTTTTTTTAAGAATAATACATTATGAACTGAAACTTCACTGTTCAAACACACACAGACATCAAGAATCAGCATATGATTCTCAAGAACGGTGACGATAAATAAATACAAAATACTGACAAACAGATCAACTCTGAACATCACAAAACAAGCTACTGTCACAACAAAACAACAGAAAAATAAAGCAAACATGAACAATCTACGAAAATTACAGGACAATTCAGCTGCATAATTTATTCATGCAGCAATGCATGATGGGAGCCATGGATGAGTTTTGATTGGTGGCTCCCATCATGCACTGCAACATGAAGCACTTTGTTTGATTGTCACCATTGTTGAGGGTCATATGCTGATTCTTGATGTCTGTGTGTGTTTAAAAAAAAAACCCTTTAGATTATAAAAGCTCTGCTGGATTTCAAGCGGTAACAGATTTACTATAAAGAAATAATATAACATCTGTAATGGTTAATACTGGATGTCACTAATGAATCTGGGCATTTCACAATGAGAAATATGCTTGTTCTTCCCAAAGCATTGCAAACCTAAATTAATCAAATTTGGTTTACAACACTTTTGGGAAACACAGCTCAGATCATAGTTTCTCTGACCATAACAAATGTGCTCTACAAACACAAAGTTGGAGCAGCCAGAGATAAATTAATGTTAATAAAGAGAGTCAAGAGCCCAACTAAAGGAAATGCTTTTCACCATCATGGTGACTTCAAACTAAACTTTCATTAAAACATTAACATCTAAACATCTGTTAATTCTCATTAAGAACTTTTGTTGATGTATGACAGAAATCAAATCAAACTGGTTAATAATAAGTGTAATAATGTTTAATGGCTGGAAGTCAGTTGTGTCATCAGGTGTCTCCACTAATTGTCAATCACCACTCAATCATCAATCAATGATCTCATTAACTTTAACACCGCTTCAGTGTTACTTTTTAACACCCGGCAAGATGGAGTCATATGTACACTTTGGGTGTTAATTTAACACTGGGGATTTTACTGTGTGGATATGTAGGTGTGTGCTGTCTGATCATTTCTCTGTCTGTTTGAAATCCATGGATCACTCTGTTTCTGCTTGTTCATACACAAACTACAAATGAATGTTACAAATGAACACTCAAAAAAATGATACATTGTATTTACTTAATTTTTTTATGTCAACAGGTTCCACGTAACTTGGTTATGTTGCATGTAATTAACATTATTGGTTTCAGGTAACTTATATTTATTACATAAGGTTAACTCAATGCCATTTAGTTGAATCAGGCAGAGGTGGAAAGTCCAGGGGTCAGAAAGTAAAAGTCCTGCCATATTTTTATTCCACCCACTGAAGCATTAATGAGATAAATAAGTGATTAATTGAGTGATGATTGAGCATTATTGAAGACACCTGATGATAACAAGCAGAATCACCAAAGGAGAAAATCACAATTTTTAAGTTACCATCATCGAGGTCAGGGTTTGCTTTAGTTGAGCTCTTGACCCTAGTCTTTTTAATATTATATATTGATTGGGCAGTTTTAACTGTATTAAAACCAACCAGACAAGCAAAGTTAAAAGATGATCAGCTGGTGTTGGTTATGTTTTCACATAATCATTATTTGATCTGAATCACTGAACTCATTTAGAGCTCAATCTCTGAGTTAGAGTTACATTATTGATTACAGCAGCACTGTGATTCTACAGCACAAGATCAGCTTTATCAATACAATCTGAAGGATTTCTTAAAAGTTGTTCTGATCAAAAGAACAAACTCTTTCTTTTAGGCACACACAGACATCAAGAATCAGCCTGTGAATCTCAACAATGGTGACAAGCAACATATTCTGATCAACAGATCAACTCTGAACATTAGAAAACAAGCTACTAAAAAGTCACAGAAAAACAGCAAAAAATAGAAAAAAAGAATAAAGAAAATTACTAAGACAATTCAGCTCATAATTTATTCATGCAGCAATGCATGATGGGAGCCGTGGATGAATTTTGATTGGTGGCTCCCAGAATGCATTGCAACATGCTTTTTGACGGTCACCACTGTTGAGATTCACAGGATGATTCTTGATGTCTGTGTGTCTAAATGAGAGCAATTTTTGCTTTAGAACAACTTTTAATAAATCCTTTGAATTATATTGATAAAGCTGATCTTTTGCTGTAGAATCACAGTGCTGCTGTAATCAATAACATAAATCTAACTCAGAGATTGAGCTCTAAATGAGTTCAGATCAAATAATGATTATGTGAAAACATAATCAATACCACCTGATCATCTTCGAACTTTGCTTGTCTGGTTGGTTTTAATGCAGTTAAAACTGCCCCGACAAAATCTAATATTAAAAAGTCAAGGGTCAAGAGCTCAACTAAAACAAACCCTGACCTCGATGATGGTAACTTAAAAATTGTGATTTTCTCCTTTGGTGATTCTGCTTGTTATCATCAGGTGTCTTCAATAATGCTCAATCATCACTCAATTAAACACTTATTTATCTCATTAATGCTTCAGTGGGTGGAATAAAAATATGGCAGGACTTTTACTTTCTGACCCCTGGACTTTATTATGACATACTAAGTCATTATTACGAGAAAGTTTCTTGTTATTATGAGAAACTAAGTCATTATTACGAGAAAGTTTCTTGTTATTATGAGAAACTAAGTCATTATTACGAGAAAGTTTCTCATTATTATGAGAAACTATGTCATTATTACGAGAAAATAAGTCATAATTACGAGAAATGTTCTCATTATTCTGACATACTAAGTCATAATAATGAGAAACTTTCTCATTATTATGACTTACAGAATTATATTTTTTTTACTCAACTGTGGCGGAAACGGGCTTCCATAGTTGTCAGCTAATGACGCAAGAGATTTGCATTTTACAGAAAAAGGTTTCATAATAATCATCCAGGAAATACCTGTAAATCTTTTTTTTTTTTTAAACATTAAACAAAAATTAGTATTTTTTTTTTACCTTTATTTTACAGTTTTTGTTTGAACAGTCAATTAAGCTCTAATTTTTAATTACATTTTTTGACAGGGGCAGCAGGGACGTTCTGAGAACGTTCTGGGAACATCACATTTCCAAATAAAATATGGTTCCCAAAAAGTTCAGAGAACATCCTGAATGTTCTGTGAGTGTCCGCAAAATAACGTCCCCCAACCCTTAAAGGAACTCCACATTGTGACCGTCTCTGAACGTTCTGGGAATGTTACTAGGCAATATCCTTAACACCAGTGGGGACATTCTGAGAACATTCTGGGAACATAAAATTTCAAGTGGGGAAGTGACTTGCTGAATTCGGAACCACATATTAGTGTAATACCCTTACTATTTCTGCCATAGAAAGATGTGGTAAAAGTTTATTTATTGTATAGTCTGACAGCATTGAAATGACTTTTCTTAAAAGCTTGATTCTCTTACAATATTTACATTACAAAAATAACTTTTGAACACTGAAATTTTACCTTTATGATTAATCATCACCTCTGGAAAATATCAAAAAAGATTTGTTCTATAGTTTCAGGCATGAAAAGCAATGTTTCATTTTTCATTTTTTTTTTTTTCTCAAGAATATGGACATTTTTGTGAAAACATTGTAAAACCTCTCAGATACACACACACACACAAAACATCAAACAACATCAATTCTTCCAGGTAACAGGCCTAGAACATTATAAATACATAAAATAACGAACCATTCAAGCCATGCATGTATTCCCTGAAAACTGAATTCATGATCTTGGCATTTCTAGCACCAAACTCTCCTGTTTAAACTACAGGAACAACAGCAAGGTATTTCTACTTTAAGTTCCGACTCATTCTCGTACCCGTTCACTGTTTGACTGACAACCCAGCTAACAGAATTTGTTATAAGAACGTTCTTTAAATATTCAGTGTTGGTTCTGGGAACATTAAAAACATCCAGTTAACATGTTGATCTGCTTTATCAATGCAGAAATGTTTTCTGTAAACAGATGCAACTGCTGAAAAAGAAGCAATTCAACAAATGTCAAGGGTCAAGAGCTCAACTAACGCAAACCCTGATCTCCATGATGGTGACCTCAAACGAACATCTAAACCTCTGTTAATTCTCAATAAGATCTTCTGTAGACGTGTGACAGAAATAAAGTCAGTCTGGTTAGTAATAAGTGAAGCTGGTAATGCTGTTTGTGGAGTTGTTTAATCAGATCTTCAGAGATTTAATGTCTTTTAGCTTCAGTTCATCTAAGGCTGTGGCTGAAGAAAGTTGTAGTTTGTGCTCTTATTTCTTTTTCTTTCAGTGTTTGTTCACAGCAGGTGTTTGAATGATTGAAAGAATGTTTCAGGAACATCAAACTAACCTTTAAATAACATTCTACTAACATTAAGGAAACTGGACATTTTTAATGTTCCCAGAACCAACACTGAATGTTTAGAGAAAGTTCTTATAACAAAATTCTGTTAGCTGGGAAGCAGCTGGTTTCAAATGCTCCCATGAGGATTTTGTCATTATTTACTCATCCTTATGTTGTTCCAAACCTGTTTGACTTTCTTCTACTGGAACACAAAAGATGTTTTAAAGTCAATGGGGTCCAAAAGTTTCAAGCTCCAAAAGGACATCAAGGAATCATAAAAGTAAATCATACAACTCCAGTGGTTTAATCCATGTCTTCTGAAGTGATATGATCAATCTGTATGATGAAGTGGCCAAAATTCAAGTCATTATTCACTCTCAAATCAAATCATTGATCAACACAGTGTCTGTTTCAGCTTGTGTTATTTTCTGATCCTGTTTCATTTATCCCCTTGTCCTTCATCAATGATCTCTTCTTATTCAGCCCTTATTCACCTGTAAGATAACAGATTCACAGAGTGTGAAAAAAATTAACAGAAAATTACACAAATCCAGTTATACAAAAAAGGTCAGGAAACAAGAGAAACGAGACACAATCAGCAACAGACTAGGAATAATGTGTTTTTAATGTTTCGTGTTTGATGAGAAATTCTCAGTTTAAACTAATTGAATATTTGGCATTTAATCAGAGTTATTAAATTTTGACCCCTGTAATCTGATTATTATTATTGCATTAAGTTGGTTATCAACCATAAACATCCCACAGTTAGGTCAGTGAAATAAATTACTTGTCAGAAAAAAATAATGTCATCTTTTTATGAATCAGATTGTTCTGAAACACTTTAATTACATTACAAATATTTTACAAAGAATTATCAAAAAGACATCATATTTTATCTCTAAATAATGCTGCAGTTTCCTTCATATTTTTTAGTTTATTTGTAAAATTGGTTTGTGTTTGTTTTGACTGTCTCACCTGTAAAGTTCTGTTGTTATGTGATGATGAAAATTAAGATAAAGTAGAATAACTGTTCTCAGTGTACATTTATATCACACCCTGAGTGAAAATATATTTACAAATACCCTTTTACACAGCAAATTCTTCTCTTGTTATTTCAGCTGTATTTAATACTTGCCATTTTGCTTTTGTTAGTCCTGTGGCAACAGTAAATCACAACAGCCATGACCAGTAGAACAACAGGAACACATATTCCTGCAACAGCTCCTGAAGACAGACCTGAACCTGGAACAGCTAAAGGCAGACAGTCATTAGTCTATATAGAGATAAATCAATCAACAATTTGACCTATTTACACCTTTTTGCTTCGGTTATCAGTTTTAAGATAAATGGAACCATCTTGTGAATCTTTAACGATAAGGGCCAAACATCATCATTACACAGATATGTGTTCAACAGTCAAAAACTTCCCTACTATATAATAGACCAGATACAGTCTGCCATGTAAGTGTAGTATGTCCGAAAACATAGTATTCAAAAAACAGTAGGTGAAAAGTCCCCAGATGACCCGCTACTTCCGGTGAAATTCTGAAGTGTGCATATGGACTCTTTACTATCCCATGAGGCCACAGGAGAGGATATGTGAATGACAGTGAAGCGATGCAACTGATGCTGACAGGTCACATGATAATGACATCATGGTGGATATAGTACGTCCAGATTATATTCGTACAACACACATTCAAACTATATAGAACATACGTTTTTAGCAGTCGGCAAGTAAATTAAAATTCAAATGTACTAACGCAATATATGATTTAAAGAAGAAGTAACTTATTTAAAGTCCCATTGAAGTGCTTTGAAACACGCAGCATTATTCAATAGCTGCGTCTCATTTGGAAGGCTGCGTCCTCTGGAGGTCACATTAGAGGGCTGCATACGTCATCAAGGATGTCTCATTTAAGAAAAATAACCGTTAGATTGCAAAGTAAGAAAGAAATTACAGTATTTTACACCTCACAAGGAATAACAGTCGATTTTATTTTATTTTTTTAATTCTTGAGTTGCTTTCTTTTCAACAGTTGCAGGTGTTTTCGGGTTTTGTTGTTGTTAACAGTTAACAGTAGTTATTTAACAGTCTGCTTCGCACATTCAGTTTAACAGCTTTAACTGCAAGCCCAAGAAGGCAAAGATTCAACTGAGCTATGAATTTAAAAACTTATATTTTGTTCTTTCTCTTCTAGTGTATTTAATTCAACTGCTCAGGTAACTTAAAAAAAATATATATATATATTGGTCTGGACATTCTACTGCTGTTCATCAAACTTCTCAAGATACTGCTTTTAATCAATGCAAAAATAATAAAAAAAAGATTAACGCTGTCTTTGCCTAAATTCTGTTTGGGTGGTTCATTCGCCCCAATGGAAAGACTGAATCGTGTAGGAACCATGGACGAACCAGACAAATAAATCATTCAGATGATTCTTTCAAAACATAATTCTAATTCAGAATCGAGGTTTCAGCTCCAACTCGTCTACAGAGAAACCAATGATGATTGCTTTTATGACACACTATGCCTCCTGACAGCAGGAGAAGTGACATACCAAAGGGTCACCCAGGAAGATAAAGAGTCTTTGATCTTCAGATCAGAAGAAACAGAGAAAACAATGCAGGCCCCATTTGTTTCTCTAAGGGACTAAAACATTACAGAAAAAACAATGAAGACCGTTCTACAACTAAAACTGCATCAAAATTGTTCCAAACAATTTTAAATGGACTTATCAAATATCTTTTAACTGCATACATTTTGCAAATTGTGTCCACAAGTACTACTTGTAACCAGTTTGTTTTAGAACACTCACAATTCATGTAAATGTGTTAACTCTTGAATGACTGACTGAAAGTATGCCTTATTTGGACTTAATTTGATTCTTTCCCCCTTTCCTATATCCTGACTTGAATGAAATCTGTTTAAAATGTATTGTATTCCATTTAATAGCAATTATGTTAAAATGGCACTCTCTGCTGAAGCAGAAACGGGATGTAACACCTATGTTTTATTGGGGGCAGAGAAAAGCCCTTTTGAAACAGGACGATGTCTGATTGGCCAAGATTTCTCAGAGGTGTGACAAACAACTAAGTTTAAATTGTCATATTGCAAGATAGTGAACGGGTTAGTTCTGGTAAGAGAAGTCAAGACAAGTACCAAGAACAATGGAGTAACAAGGAGAACAGGCAAGCCGCTCATTCAAGCCATCCAACCTTCACTCACTTTTCTTTTCTTTTCTTTTCTTTTACTTAATTTTTCTTTACCGCTGAAAGTCTCATGTCCTAAGTTTCGCCAAGTTCAACCAACAACTTTTGCCGCTTCAACTCCAGCGACAAAGAGACTTCCTTTCATTGTTCCACACGGACCTGACCTGGACCAATCATCGACTTGGGAAACCCTTCTCTGCACGATGAGGGAAATTCACATTTAAAGTCAACGCAAGCAAGTACCTCCAGATGAAAACTGAACTGGTGCATTTAAATTAATGATTCATGGTTCGTTCGGGTCTTTGAAATGCATTGATAGGAATTCTGTTAATCATCTCTCTCTCTCTCTCTCTCTCTCTCTCTTTCAAAACTCTTTCTCATTTCCTTCTTACTGCAACGCGTATGAATGTATGTGTGGTGTGTGCGTGTGTTGGTGTTAGATTAGTTTGTGTTAGAATAAATAAAATCTCTTGTAGATTTTTAAAAGAAAGTGTCTTGTATTATGTGCTTCTATAATTTAATGTCTTAAACTGCGATCTTAAGTTACCGGGCTTTAATCGGTGTTTTCACAATTGTTGGATATTCATATCCACTAGAAGAGCTTATTACGGCTCGAGCAAATGAACGCTGGACGCATCAGTTGCTCGGTCGTAAACTTACAACTCTTCAGAGGTGGAAAGTCCAGGGGTCAGAAAGTAAAAGTCCTGCCATATTTTTATTCCACCCACTGAAGCATTAATGAGATAAATAAGTGATTAATTGAGTGATGATTGAGCATTATTGAAGACACCTGATGATAACATGCAGAATCACCAAAGGAGAAAATCTCAAAAAACAATTTTTAAGTTTCCATCATCGAGGTCAGGGTTTGTTTTAGTTGAGCTCTTGACCCTTGGTATTTTAATATTAGATTTTGTTGGGGCAGTTTTAACTGCATTAAAATCAACCAGACAAAGATGATCAAAGATGATCAAAGACCAAAGTTAAAAGATGATCAGGTGGTGTTGGTTATGTTTTCACATAATCATTATTTGATCTGAATCACTGAACTCATTTAGAGCTCAATCTCTGAGTTAGATTTACATTATTGATTACAGCATCACTGTGATTATACAGAAGATCAGCTTTATCAATATAATTCAAAGGATTTATTAAAAGTTGTTCTAAAGCAAAAATGGCTCTCATTTGGACACACAGACATCAAGAATCAGTCTGTGAATCTCAACAGTGGTGACCGTCAAAAAGCATGTTGCAATGCATTCTGGGAGCCACCAATCAAAATTCATCCACGGCTCCCATCATGCATTGCTGCATGAATAAATTATGAGCTGAATTGTCTTAGTAATTTTCTTTATTCTTTTTTTCTATTTTTTGCTGTTTTTCTGTGACTTTTTAGTAGCTTGTTTTCTAATGTTCAGAGTTGATCTGTTGATCAGAATATGTTGCTTGTCACCGTCACTGAGATTCACAGGCTGATTCTTGATGTCTGTGTGTGCCTAAGAGAAAGAGTTTTTTCTTTTGATCAGAATAACTTTTAAGAAATCCTTTAGATTATATTGATAAAGCTGATCTTATGCTGTAGAATCACAGTGCTGCTGTAATCAATAATGTAAATCTAACTCAGAGATTGGGCTCTAAATGAGTTCAGCGATTCAGATCAAATAATGATTATGTGAAAACATAACCAACAACACCTGATCATCTTTGAACTTTGCTTGTCTGGTTGGTTTTAATGCAGTTAAAACTGCCCAAAAAAACCTAATATTTAAAAGTCAAGGATCAAGAGCTCAACTAAAACAAACCCTGCCCTCGATGATGGTAACTTAAAAATTGTGATTTTCTCCTTTGGCGATTCTGCTTGTTATCATCAGGTGTCTTCAATAATGCTCAATCATCACTCAATTAATCACTTATTTATCTCATTAATGCTTCAGTGGGTGGAATAAAAATATGGCAGGACTTTTACTTTCTGACCCCTGGACTTTCCACCTCTGCAACTCTTTATAATTCCCTAATAAATTATTTCATTTGAGCTAATTTTACTTCCTAGGGTGTTTTCCCTACAATCGTTACCAATCCCCTATATATTGCACTATATATATTGTACCCTATATATATATATATATATATATGTGCCATTCACCATGTAAAAAATAGTAAATGTGTGAACAAATGACCGATTTCAGCTGCAGCTTCAGCATTTAATGTAGGGGGTGGGGCTTCAGATTATAGAGAGCATTTTATTGGATAGAAAATCTGATGAGAAGGAGTGCAGAGTGATATAATCTACATCACTGATCCATATTGGCAGATGTGAGAGACTGTAAGTAAGTTTTGAACGCTTATATCTCCTAAATACGAATTTTCTTATTGTTTTGGAACCAGAGGTGGGTAATCCAGGGTCCAAAGAGTAAAAGTCCTGCCATATTTTTATTCCACCCACTGAAGCATTAATGAGATAAATAAGTGATTAATTGAGTGATGATTGAGCATTATTGAAGACACCTGATGATAACAAGCAGAATCACCAAAGGAGAAAATCACAATTTTTAACTTACCATCATCGAGGTCAGGGTTTGTTTTAGTTGAGCTCTTGACTTTTTAATATTAGATTTTGTTTGGGCAGTTTTAACTGCATTAAAACCAACCAGAAAAGCAAAGTTAAAAGATGATCAGGTGTTGTTGGTTATGTTTTTACATAATCATTATTTGATCTGAATCACTGAACTCATTTAGAGCTCAATCTCTGAGTTAGATTTACATTATTGATTACAGCAGCACTGTGATTCTACAGCAGAAGATCAGCTTTATTAATATATATATTTTTTTTTTAGAGTTCTGACTTAAAAAAAAAAAAAACAGCTCATTTAAACTCACAGACATCAAGAATCATCCTGTGAATCTCAACAGTGGTGACCATCATAAAGCATGTTGCAATGCATTCTGGGTGCCACCAATCAAAATTCATCCATGCCTCCCATCATGCATTGCTGCATGAATAAATTATGAGCTGAATTGTCTTAGTAATTTTCTTTATTCTCACTATTAAAATTTTGCTGTTTTTCTGTGACTTTTTAGTAGCTTGTTTTCTAATGTTCAGAGTTGATCTGTTGATCAGAATATGTTGCTTGTCACCATTGTTGAGATTCACAGGCTGATTCTTGATGTCTGTGTGTGCCTAAAATATATATATATATAATTTTTTTTTGTGATAAGGACAACTTTTTTAAAAAAAAAAAAATTCTGTATTGATAAAGCTGATCTTGTGCTGTAGAATCACAGTGCTGCTGTAATCAATAACGTAAATCTAACTCAGAGATTGGGCTCTAAACGAGTTCAGTGATTCAGATCAAATAATGATTATGTGAAAACATAACCAACACCACCTGATCATCTCTTAACTTGGCTTGTCTGGTTGGTTTTAATGCAGTTAAAACTGCCCAAACTAAATCTAATATTAAAAAGTCAAGGGTCAAGAGCTCAACTAAAACAAGCCCTGACCTCGATGATGGTAACTTAAAAATTGTGATTTTCTCCTTTGGTGATTCTGCTTGTTATCATCAGGTGTCTTCAATAATGCTCAATCATCACTCAATTAATCACTTATTTATCTCATTAATGCTTCAGTGGGTGGAACAAAAATATGGCAGGACTTTTACTCTTTGGACCCTGGATTACCCACCTCTGTTTGGAACTTACTAGCGTATGGATTCTTATTTTTGTTTAACAAATTCCATGACATATTCTCTTTTTGTTTATTTGGGCAATTATGTATTCTTGTCTGTAGGAGAGTCGGTTTAAAAAAAAAAAAAAACATTTTGAAAAAAATGAAAGGCACTCTCTTTTCACTCCAACATCTTTACTGTGGTGTCACAGACCACATACTCTTAAAGGGTTAGTTCACCCAAAAATGAAAATTCTGTCATTTATTACTCACTCTCATGTCGTTCCACACCCGTAAGACCTTCATTAATCTTCAGAACACAAATTAAGATATTTTAGTTGAAATCCGATGGCTCAGTGATGCCTGCATAGCCAGCAATGATATTTTCTCTCTCAAGATCCATTAATGTACTAAAAACATATTTAAATCAGTTCATGTGAGTACAGTGGTTCAATATTAATATTATAAAGCGACGACAATATTTTTGGTGTGCCAAAAAAACAACTTATATAGTGATGACCGATTTCAAAACACTGAAGTTTCGAAGTGTTATGAATCAGCGTGTCAAATCATGACACGCAATCATGAATCGGATTGCGTGTCAAACCGCCAAACTGCTGAATTGTGTGAGTGGGACTGCTGATTTGACACGCTGATTCATAACGCACCGAATCTTCCTGAAGCAGTGTTTTGAAATCGACACTTTATAAGTCGTTATTTAGTTTTTTTGGCGCACCAAAAATATTCTTGTCACTTTATAAAATTAATATTGATAATATTAATAATAATTTGTGTTCCGAAGATTAATGAAGGTCTTACTGGTGTGGAATGACATGAGAGCGAGTAATAAATGACAGAACTTTCATTTTTGGGTGAACTAACCCTTTAAAAGGTCATACATGTACACCAGATATTGCAGGAATGTTGTATATGAACAACTTTACTCTATTCAGCACACAGAGATTTTACAAAATATACTACAATCCACTTGTGCAATTCTCCCAACACTAAATGAACATATACTGTGTCCTTAGTTTACATCAGTACTGAATCTGATCATCCCCAGAAAATCACAACTCTTTGGAGACTAAAGTCCCTGATATACTCATGACAAAGTTCTTTTTTGTTCATTGTTTAGGAGTAAAAAGAAGTTTGATATATATGAGCAGTGATATACTGCTATCGAACATCTGACTCCACCCACACTGCACAGCAAAATGCCCAGTGTTAAATGAACACCCAAAGTGTACATATGACTCCATCTTACTGGGAGTTAAAAAGTAACACTGAAGCAGTGTTAAAGTTAATGAGATAATTGATTGATAATTGATTGATGATTGAGTGATGATTGACAATTAGTGGAGACACCTGATGATAATAAGCAGAATCACTGAAGGAAAGAGAGAAAAAAGGTCTTAATTAATGATTTATGGAATGTTTTATTTCAAGTCACCATGAAAGAGGTCAGCGTTTGCTTTAGTTGGGCTCTTGACTCTTTACCTTTTATTATTAATTTTCTCTGACTGCTCCAACTTTGTGTTTGTAAAGCACATTTGTTATAGTCAGAGAAAAAAGGATCTGGTCACAATATATTTTTATGAATGTTGAATTAAGCCAGTTGTCATTTAAAGTCTAAATCTCTGACTGTGTGCTTGATGTGTAGCTTTAGTGTTAATGATTGTAGTCATGTGAGTTTACAGCTTGAGATCCAACAGCAGGAAGACCTTTTTTTCTCTTTTTTTTAAGAATAATACATTATGCACTGAAGCTTCAGTGTTTAAACACACAGACATCAAGAATCAGCATCTGATTCTCAAGAACGGTGACGATAAATAAATACAAAATACTGACAAACAGATCGACTCTGAACATCACAGAACAAGCTACTGTCACAACAAAACAACAGAAAAATAAAGCAAACATGAACAATCTACGAAAATTATAGGACAATTCAGCTGCATAATTTATTCATGCAGCAATGCATGATGGGAGCCATGGATGAGTTTTGATTGGTGGCTCCCATCATGCACTGCAACATGAAGCACTTTGTTTGATTGTCACCATTGTTGAGGGTCATATGCTGATTCTTGATGTCTGTTTGTGTTTAAAAATAAAAACTTTTCAGATTGTAAGAGCTCTGCTGGATCTCAACAGATTTACTGTAAAGAAATAATATAACATCTATATCACCAGTTAATGCTGGATGTCACCAATGAATCTGACCATTTCACAATGAGAAAACACAACCATTATGACTGTGATTCCCAAAACATTGTAAACCTAAACTGATAACCTTTGGCTTACAGCACTATTGGGAAACACAGTATAGATCATAGTTTTCTCTGACTATAACAAATGTGCTCTACAAACACAAAGTTGGAGCAGCCAGAGATAAATTAATGTTAATAAAGAGAGTCAAGAGCCCAACTAAAGGAAATGCTTTTCACCATCATGGTGACTTCAAACTAAACTTTCATTCAAACATTAACATCTAAACATCTGTTAATTCTCAGTAAGAACTTTTGTTGATGTGTGACAGAAATCAAATCAAACTGGTTAATAATAAGTGTAATAATGTTTAATGGCTGGAAGTCAGTTGTAGTTGTTGTGTCTCTCTCTTTTTCTCTTGTTGTTTCTTCAGTGATTCTGCTTATTATCATCAGGTGTCTCCACTAATTGTCAATCACCACTCAATCATCAATCAATTATCTCATTAACTTTAACACTGCTTCAGTGTTACTTTTTAACACCCGGCAAGATGGAGTCATATGGAATGTTTAAAAATGTGTTTAAAATGAAATGTTGAAAAATATTAAAATGAAAAGGATTTAATAAATTCTGATTTTAATTCAGCGTGTGTGTGTGTAAAATATATACATCTCATTATAGTCAACGATTGTACGCTGTCAAAGCCAATTTTGTAAAAAATTTGTTAAATAAAGGTACAAAATTGTCACCAAAGGTACAAAACTGGTCTCTTAAGGTACAAATCACAAGGGTACAAATGTGTACCCTTGAGGGTACAGCCCCAGTGACAAGCCATTGTACCCCTTAAGGTACAATTATGTACTTTATTTTCTGAGAGTGATATAAAATATAATCCTATCACTGACTGAAAGTGGTTGTTTATTCATTATTAAGTTATTTTAACAACAGTACTTTCATGCAACAGATTAGGCATTTTGAATTAAAATCTTAAACACACTGGGAGAAAAGAAAAATTTTGCCAATTTTGTCCCATTTTTGAAGGGTCAATTTTTGTACTGTTAAATAAAGGTACAAAACTGGTCTCTTAAGGTACAAATCACAAGGGTACAAATTTGTACCCTATGCTAAGGGTACAAAAACTGTACCCTTGAGGGTACAGACCCAGTGACAAGCCATTGTACCCCTAAAGGTACAATTATGTACTTTATTTTCTGAGAGTGTATGTTTGCACGAGCTCTGCAATTCGGCACTCCAGTAAAGTCACATCACATTTATTTATATAGCACTTTATACAATAGCTTTCTTAAAAAATCAAGTAGCTTTAATTAAACATAAAATATCAATGTCAGTGTCTCATCAGAAGTACAACTTAATTTTCTACTATAATACTGGCTATGTTCATGTTTTCACTCGCGGACATCTGACCTCTATGGACTGAACAGAAGAAATGAACCAGAGAAGATTTTCATGTGAAAGAAGGCAGAGCCTCAGTGCACACCCACCTATTATGTAATCTCCACGGACAGACCAATGGTAGCGTTATGTATTTTATATGAGACGACACGGACACGAGATGACTGCAGATGACAAACTCTTCAATTTGTGTTGACATGTTCGGCCAATATAGAACATCCCTGGCTCTTTCTTTGCATTTTACAACTCCAAGATGTGATTCATGAATTTTCTTCAGCATCTCTTGTCTCAACTTGCTTGGAACAATGAGCTTTGCAGATTTGAAAAGAAGTCCTGATGTGAAGCTTATTTCTTCCTTGAATGTCCAGTATGCTTGAATCAGTTTTGGAACCTCACCTCTCTCTTTAGGCCATCCATCCATGGTCATTTTGCACAGTAGTTGCAGTTCTGGGGAAAACACGCAGCTTTTCTTCAGACACAGGCAGATACGTCGTTATCCAGCACAGCTCTAACTCTTGACCAAGTAAGTCTTCTGTATGCTCATTCAGGTATGCACGACTTAGTGCATCAGCGATATGCATCTCTTTAGCTGGTTTGTAGGTTACCTTTAGGTTGTATCTTTGAAGTCTGAGAAGCATGGGCTGTAACCTGGGTGGAGCTTGGTGCAGTGATTTCTTGAAAATACTTTCCAGTGGTTTGTGATCACTTTCAACTTCCACTTCCTTGCCATAGATGTATTGATGAAATTTCTCGCATCCATAGACTATTGGAAGTAATTCTTTTTCAATTTGTGCATATCTTTTTTGAGCATCAGTTAAGGCACGTGATCCATAAGCAACTGGTTTTTTATCTTGCAGAATGACTGCCCCGATACCTTCTGAGCTGGCATCAACTGAGAGTGTCAGTGGTTTCTGTACATCAAAGAACTTCAATGTTGGAGCATTCATCAGCAAAGTCTTCATTTTTGTGAAGCTTTCTTGTCCCACACAGCAAAAGGACTCCGTATCGGATCCACCACGGAGGTATCGCGCAGAGGTGGAAAGTCCAGGGCTCAGAAAGTGAAAGTCCAGGGCTCAGAAAGTAAAAGTCCTGACATATTTTTTTTCCACCCACTGAAGCAGTGTTAAAGTTAATGAGATAATTAAGTGATTAATTGAGTGATGATTGAGCATTATTGAAGACACCTGATGATAACAAGCAGAATCACCAAAGGAGAAAATCACAATTTTTAAGACACCATCACAGAGGTCAGGGTTTGTTTTAGTTGGGCTCTTGACCCTTGACTTTTTAACATTAGAATTTACTTGGGCAGTTTTAACTGCATTAAAACTAACCTGACAAGCAAAGTTAAAACATGATCAGGTGGTGTTGGTTATGTTTTCACATAATCATTATTTGATCTGAATCACTGAACTCATCTAGAGCCCAATCTCTGAGTTAGATTTACATTATTGATTATAGCAGCACTGTGATTCTACAGCACAAGATCCAGTTTTTTTTTTTGTTTTTGTTTTTTCCAAAATAATTCAAAGGTTTCATCAAAAGTTCTTGGGGAAAAAAAGCCCTCATTTAGACACACAGAGATCAAGAATCATCCTGTGAATCTCAACAGTGGTGGCCATCATAAAGCATGTTGCAGTGCATTCTGGGTGCCACCAATCAAAACTCATCCACGGCTCCCATCATGCATTGCTGCATGAATAAATTATGAGCTTAATTGTTTTAGTAATTTTCTTTATTCTCACTATTTTGTTTTTTGCTGTTTTTCTGTGACTTTTTAGTAGCTTGTTTTCTAATGTTCAGAGTTGATCTGTTGATCAGAATATGTTGCTTGTCACCGTCGTTGAGATTCACAGGCTGGTACTTGATGTCTGTGTGTGCCTGGAAGAAATTTTCTTTTGATTTATTCAGAACAACTTTTGTGAAACCCTTTGGATTATACTGATAAAGCTGATTTTGTGCTGTAATCAATAACGTAAATCTAACTCAGAGATTGGGCTCTAAATGAGTTCAGTGATTCAGATCAAATAATGATTATGTGAAAACATAACCAACGTTACCTGACCAGCTTTTCTCTTTGCTTGTCTGGCTGTTATAATTCAGTTAAAACTGCCCAAACAAATTCATATATTAATAAGTGAAGGGTCAAAAGCCCAACTAAAGCAAACCATGACCACTGTGATGGTGTCTTAAAAATTGTGATTTTCTCCTTTGGTGATTCTGCTTGTTATCATCAGGTGTCTTCAATAATGCTCAATCATCACTCAATTAATCACTTATTTATCTCATTAATGCTTCAGTGGGTGGAAAAAAAAATATGGCAGGACTTTTACTTTCTGAGCCCTGGACTTTCCACCTCTGCCGCGAACGGACCCGTATCGGAGTCCACTTGCTCGCAGTGACGGATCCGCAACGAAGGCGGATCACGGACCCGCCTTGGCTCCGCGCTGCATCCGCTCCGCATCCGCGATTAAAACCTTACCTCCGCGGCGGGTCCGTTTGGGACCCGCAAATTGATACAGCCGTTACAGTAAAGGCGCGTGCGCGTCCGCGGATCCGACATGGGTCCGCTCAGGATCCGCTGATTGACAGTAGAATTTATGGTGCCGCCCGGATGCGGATCTGATCCTCTGGGCGGCGTCAAAACGGATGTGACAGTCACGCGGGTTTGGCGACTTGAATGCGGATCCGCCTAGGAGTCCCTTGCTGTGTGGGGTTGCTCTTCCTCCCAGTGCCACTGAACATCAAGTTTGGAATGAATTTGGATAGGTATTGCACCATAAGTGCTTGTTTGTTTTCAGGTGGTGGCATCTGCACTATTGCTCTCACCTTTTCGTCATCTGGCTTAAGACCTTCTTCTGTAATTATGTGTCCAAGATATTTTATTTTTGATGTTCTTATCTGGCACTTGCTCTTGTTTAGTTTTAGGTTCCATTCTCTTGCTCTTTCCAGCAGCTTGATGAGTCTGTTATCGTGCTCTTCTGTTGTCTCTCCCCATACTAGGATGTCATCAATGACATTGACCACACCTTCAAGACCTTCTATCATCTGCGCGACCGCACGCTGGAAGACTTCAAATGGTAAGCGAAGAAATCTATACCTCCCTATTGGCGTGTGGAACGTGCAGAGTTTCGAGCTCTCATCATCCAGTTTTATTTGCCAGAATCCTTGATTAGCGTCCAGGACTGAGAATATCTTTGCATTTGGCATGCTGGATACCACTTCTTCCACTGTCAATAGAGGATAATGTTCAAGCTTTATTGCTTTATTTAGGTCTTGTGGATCCATGCATATACGTATCTTGTTTGGTTTCACCACTGTTACCATGCTGTTCACCCAATCTGTCGGTTCTGTTTGCTTTATGATTACACCCATGCTTTCCATCTTGTGTAGCTCTTCAACTATTTTGTCCTTGAGTGCTACAGGAACCTTTCTTGGTGAATGGATCACTGGTGATACATCGGGGTCTGTTTTGATGTGATGCTCAATTGGCAAGCAACCAAGGCCAGAAAAGAGGTCATCAAAGTCTTTCAAGATGTCATCTTTAGTCTTTATTTCATATATTCTTCTCACCATCCCTAATTTTTCACAAGTTGTGCAGCCAAGAATTGCAGAATTGCCGTCAACCACTTGAAATTGAATATTGTGCTTTTGGTTTTTGTAGGTGAAGGTGAGCTGAACTTGTCCCACAGGCGACATCTTGTGGCCAGAATATGTAATTAAGTGACAGGTGGATTTTTTGAATTTTCTTTGGGTTTCCAATGATTTGAACAAATTGTTGGGTATTACATTACATGCAGCCCCTGTGTCTAATTTAAATGTAATGTTCTTGTTGTTCATTTTCAGGCTTTCAGTCCATTTGTCATTTTCACTTTTTGTTTTAGTGGTGACTGTGTGCACATTTTCCATTGTGTGTGTTATCTGCACATCCATGGTTCCAACAAAGAAATCATCTTGTTCATCACTTTGTTCATCTTGTTCATCTTGTTCTATTGCCTGTATTTTCTTGGTGGAGGCTTGCGTTCTGTACATTTTCGCAAAGTGGTTTCTTTTGTTGCATGCTTTGCAAGTTTGTCCATAAGCTGGGCACTTTTTGTATTCATGCTGATAACCACACCTTGAACATTTCACGTTTGATTTATGGTGACTTTCCATTGCATGCTGTTTACTTTTTTGTTCACGTTGCATTATTTTGCCTCCTCTTGTCTTTTTGTTTTTGACACTACTTATTTTGTTCACATCTATTTCTTCAGCTAGCATTTTCATCTGACTTGATGTCAACTCGTTGGCCCGACAGATGTCAATGGCTTTTTCCAATGTGAGGTCTGCCTCACGCAACAATCTTGCACGAACACTGTCGTCTTTTATCCTGCATACAATTCTGTCCCTGATCAGCGAATCAGTCAAATCGCCAAATTCACAGTCTTTCGCCTTGTGTTTGAGATCTGTGACGTATGCATCAATTGTTTCTTCTGAGCCTTACGCTCTCGTAAAAAACATGTGGCGAATGTACGGAAGATTCTTTCTGGGCTCACAATATTCTTTGAATTTCTTTTTCAGTTCCTCAATTTTATTAACTTCTCGCTCCGTGAACTGGAATGTGTTGTACACTTTAATGGCTTCTTCACCCGCAATATGAAGAAACGTAGCACACTGTACTGTCTCTGATTTCTCTGCCACGCCACTAGCAATGAGGTACAACTTCTGAATTTCTGAAGCCATACCTTCCAATTTTCCGCCAAGTTGCCTTGAAGAGACAAAGCTGATGGTGGCTGCAGTAGCGAAATCTTTTCAGTTGTGCTTTTCTTTTCTTTTCTTTTTCTTTTTTTATCCCACTTCTGACACCATGTTATGTATTTTATATACTTTAGAATAAGACGACACGGACACGAGATGACTGCAGCAACGGGGTCTCTTTACTGAAAACGACTGTCGATGACGTCACACAGGTACGGGTAGTCCAATCATACAAAATACGTGACAGGTAGAACAAAGGTGTTTACCAGCCGGAGCCAAGTTTTGTGGAAGTTTGCTTTGGCAAGCTGTTTCGAACTTCCAAAATAAACTCCAATCGGACATTGTTTTGGCCTGATTTTGTTCGAAATACATCACATCAGTTCATTCTTCAATTTCGCATAAAGTATATCAGGATCTTAATCAGGACATTTGTGTAGAAAATGACTCCTGCCCCAAATCTGTAAAATGATTGTGTGTGTGTGTGTCTGTGTGTTGAGAGGTTGCTCAGGTGTGATGATGTTCATATAGATAAAAACATTATACATTCTGATTGTAGTAATAACAGAATGTTGTATAATTCAGTGATCTATAGCCTCACCTAAAGCATTTATGCATGAATATATGTATATACTGTATATGTGTGTATCCGTGTATATAAACATTTATAGCATATATACATGATTGAGATGATCACAATTATTTTTTAACATTAAGAGAAGTCTGCAAAGAAAACTTTTAAATTAAGCCAATAAAAGTTTTGAACAGTACTGAATAACTAAATGACACTCACCACTCACAGTAACACTGAATCTCTTGACGCTGTTACTGCTGATGCTGAGGAAATGCTGGATGCTGCTGCTGTTGGTGATCTCTAGTTTATATTGTCCAGTGTCTGTGGTTTTAACGTTTCTGATGTTGAGAGATCCAGTTTGATGATCCAGCTGCAGTCTGTCTCTGAATCTCCGAGATTTCCAGATTTCTGGACCCCAACTGATATAAGCGATGCGATTGTCATTAAAATACCACATAATTGAATCACCTTGGTCTATTATTACGCCAGTATCTAACATGATATATTGTCCCTCCATCACTGACTTCATCTTGACTTCATTTGTATCTGCAGCAGACACACCTGAAATACAAACAAAGAGTTACACGTAGGGTCTTTTTTGTGAAAAAAAAAAAAAAATCAACAAGAGAAAAAACAGGAGAAACAAAATTAGCACATGGCTATACTGTAATCTATCTGAATACTTGGCTCTGAGTGACTGTAATAATGGCTAAAACAGTTTAATGCACAGGTAGTTTTAGTCAAGTTTAATTACCATTCAACTTTAATCTCTTTATCCCGCACACATAAACTTGCTGTCAAACACTGCTCTGCAACTTTTATCAATAAAACAGCTTCGCTACTGAAAAGCTATATTACATTTCTCAGCAATGAGGTTTTTACTGTTTTTGAAGTAATTAAACTTGCAGCAAAAAAAATCAGTGAAAGCTTTACTTTTAAATGGCAACCTAGGTGAACTTCACTTTATGCAAATTTTGTTCTTATGAATACATTTTGCATCAAATTCTTTGGACTTTGGATAAGATGCTGATTATTCAATCATTACACAATAGACAAAACTTTCAGAACAGCATGATTTTTAAGCAGTTTTAAGGGTGGGTTGCACCAATAAGGATTAAGTTTAAATCTAGATTTAATCAAGGTTTATCTAATAATTCTAATTCTGTTGCACCAAACTTTAAACCTTGCTTCAAAATAAGCAGGTTTACATTTAAACCATCATTTTCATCCTGGATTTAATTTAATATTTAAGATAGATTTTCTTTACAGGGCTCCAGACTGCAACTTTCCTGCTGGTGCGATCCAAATGTGTTAGCAGTCACGCTGGCGTGACCACCACAACATTGCCCAACACCAAATGGCAAATGTAATAAAAGCGGGAAAAAAAACTGTGCAACTCATTTGTGCTTCATGGAGCGTTTACAGTTTGGACCAATGTCAGTGCAGCGCGAGGCACGAGCTACTCACAGGCCGATCTTGATCACGTGACATTGTTACTACACAGTGCTGGGAGATCCAGTAAAGAAGCATTTACATTAGCCTCAGAATTAATAATATCACTTCTGTCTTGTGTGTCAAGTTAACCGCTTAAAGGTGCTCTAGAATTGAAAATTGAATTTACCTTGGCATAGTTAAATAATTAGAGTTCAGTACATGGAAATGACATACAGTGAGTCTCAAACTCCATTGTTTCCTCCTTCTTATGTAAATTCGATTTGTGCAAAAGACCTCTGAAGAACAGGCGAATCTCAACATAACACCGACTGTTACGTAACAGTCGGGATCATTAATATGTACGCCCCCAATATTTGCATATGCCAGCCCATGTTCAAGGCATTAGACAAGGGCAGGACGTCTGGATGTGCACAGGTGAATCATCAGACTAGGTAAGCAAGCAAGAACAACAGCGAAAAATGGCAGATGGAGCAATAATAACTGACATGATCCATGATAACATATTTTTAGTGATATTTGTAAATTGTCTTTCTAAATGTTTCGTTAGCATGTTGCTAATGTACTGTTAAATGAGGTTAAAGTTACCATCATTTATTACTGTATTCACGGAGATAAGAGCCGTCGCTATTTTTCATTTTTAAACACTTGCAGTCTGTATAATTCATAAACACAACTTCATTCTTTATAAATCTCTCCAACAGTGTAGCATTAGCCGTTAGCCACGGTGACGGAGCACAGCCTCAAACTCATTCAGAATCAAATGTAAACATCCAAATAAAAACTATACTTTGTTTTCATTTGTTCCCCATTACTCATTTGTTGTCAAAGTTAATGATTACATTGCACATTATCCGTTATCGTCTGTCTGTGTATTTATCTGTTCAGTTATTTGTCTGGTGCTGTGTTCTCACACTATGTTGCAAGTTTCCTGCTGTGGATTATCTTTTTTTTGTTTAGTTTAATGAAGTAAAATTAAAAAAACAAAAATCATAAAAAATATATATAATTCTAAAAGGTTCCGCATTGCCTCTCCTCATCTTCATGCCTGACCCGACATGACCCGTCCAGTAAATGAAATGTCACAAAAGAAAGCGGTACTATAAAAGGTTAAAGAAATGTTTAAATTACATAAAAGCTGAAAACATATTGGAGATTTAAGAGGTTTTTTTTTTTTTTTGTAAGTAATGGTATAATAAAACAAAGTGATCTACAAGTGCAACACATTTGTATGAACTTCTGGAACAGTGTTAGGAAGAAGTTCCTTAAAAATATTTGATTACCACTGTAGAGTATGTTCAGCTCTTATATCTGACTACTTTACTTTGATGAAAGTAGTTTTGTCATGAGTCAGGTTTGATTTTCTCTTTGTTTCTTTTGTTCCTCTATTATTATTGCCACTTAGGCTCAGCTGTTTGTCGTTGCAATCAGCGCTCGTGCTGATCAGCTTCTCACCTGTTTCTTCTCTACTCTGATTTTTCTGCCTGCTGTTTTCTCGTCTTTTTGCCAGATGATTGTTTCCGAGTTGTGGTGTGTAACTCAGCTCTTCTTTGCAGCCCTGATATGTGTGAGATGTTAATTGTATGTTCGTCTCGATCTCAGTCTCAGTACCTGTCCAGACACCTGACTGTTTCACTCCATCACCTACATCAAAAAAAGCCTGGTTTCTACTCTGTCTACCATTTGCCAGGAACAGTTAAGGATTTTCTTCCACCAGAGGAGTTTCCGAGTCCAGGACTGAGCGACTCCCGAGGACTCGGTGCTCAGCAGACTGACTGTGTTAAACCTTTTGAACATTTAATAAACTCTGTCTGTAACTGCCTCTTCGCTTCTGGGTCGTCTGCTGCACATAAGTTTAGGTAGTTTAAAATTTAAATCCCATGATCTCTTTTTTATCTTCAATTTGTACGTTGCTTTAACTTAGTACAATACATTGAGACATTAAACTGCATAAATTCAACTGATGATCTCTAAGAATAAGCCGTTTTTATCCCAGAAAGATTTAAAAAAAGTTATTCATTCGTTTATCGTCTCAAGATTAGACTACTGCAATTCGTTATATTATGCTCAAAATAAAGTCTTACCCTGCGTTCCATTCGGAAGGGCTCATCCCTATGCCCTAATCCCTTCAAAGGGTTTACTCTATGGAGTGAGAGCTTCGGAAGGGTGTAGGAGTAAAAAAAAAAAAATTTTTTGGAACGCACTTCAGCGTCATCTTAAGGAGACAATCAAGGAGGCGCCTTCATCTTTTTTCCCCTGGTTTACTCTTTGATTTAATACGCATTAATTTAACATTATAAGCTACTGCCGGTGTTTTACTTTAAATATAATGTATATTGTGTCTATGTATTTGAAACATTTGAATGGACTGATAAAGGGAGTTGTAAAGTATTTTTGTTGAAGTACAATGTCGTTTTGACCATAATAATGTACCAAATCTAACTCGTATAAATATTACAGTAATATAGAAAAATACTATACATACATTAATAGGTAAAATCGAACTCCTATATCCTCCTGTACCCATTCTGTGACGTCCAACAACTTCCCTGTGCAAAGGATAATGGGGGCCCAAAGTGTCCATCAGTTCCGAAGGGCCCTTTGAAGTGGCCAGTTTTGAGCACTTCGGTTTGGAACGACCCTTCAATGGCGGCCATGATTATTTTCACTCCGAAGTGCCCTTTAGAGGGCAATATATACCGTTTGGAATGCACCGTTAGACAGACTGCAAATGGTCCAAAATGCAGATGTAAGAATGCTCACAGGCACTGGTAAATTAGATCATATTACCCCGGTGTTAAAATCATTGCATTGGCTGTCTGTTTCTTTTAGGATTAATTTTACAATTTTATTATCTGTAGGCATATTTAAGTCTCTACATGGCTTAGCTCCATATTATATTGCTGATCTAATTCAAGAACAAAACCCAATAAGATCCCTACGATCTCAATCACAGAAACTTCTTGTTGTTTCCCGGTCGAAGATGAAATCCAGAGGGGACTGTGCATTTGCGGTCGCTGCCGCTAAATTATGGAACAACCTGCCATTATGTTTTAGGGATGTACCGACGCTCGGTCAGTTTAAAAGTCATTTGAAAACATACTGATACAGGTTGCTAGTATCATATATGCCTCTTGTTAAGATGTATTTTGACTGTCTTTTTAAGGTTTCTTTTTATATTACTTACATAATTATATGGATGTTAGGGCTGTGACGGTAGGCATGACAACCGCGCCACTGCGGTGGTGAAGTTGCCTAACTGAAGTGTGACATTTTTTATATATAATATATATATCAGAGGTCACGTTAACTGAAAATTTTCCGTCATTGATGGATTTTTTTTTAGCAGTGACGGAAAAAAATCTGCAGGCCGTCCATCATTTTGACACATTATGTAGCTTGTAACTGTAATTCCCATCCCTGTCCAGTAGGTGGTGAGTGCGCTCTAGTGTGGCAGCAGAGCGCGAGTTCAGTCTCCAGAACAAAATGAAAACACTGCGCTTGATTACACACAGACGAGCACTCAGATTAAAGGTGCTAAAGAGGATCTTTTCGTCGACTGAGAATCCAAAGACTGTTACTGAGTTTTTGAATTGAGCGCATGCGTAAGAACAACCCCCCCTCCTTTCGAGTGAAAGCCCCCCAAAACTCGTGCACGAGTATTGGAACACGAGTGTCACCACCGGCATTCGCTGTGTCGTGTTAGTGGATTCATTATGTCGGACTCACCGCAGGTAACTCATAATCTGCAGTTGTTACTCCTGTCTCCTGACAAAAACATTGTATGCGGCGCCTGTGGAGTGTGGAAAGTTACTGGTAGTGATGTGTCGTTCTTGAACGATTTGTTCATTTTGAACAAATCTTTAATGTGACTCGGTAAGAACGAGTCGTCTCGGGGGGTGATTCGTTCAGTCGCGCATACGCAATATTCTGTAGGTTCTGTACTGCTAGTAGTAGTTCACCTGTTGATTTAATTGATTAGTTCATTTCATGAGTCTTTCGGGTTTTGAGTCGTTCCTTAATCACGTGACAGACCCATACGCCAAACCAATGCATTCTGAGCCGGAAAGAGAATTGATTAGTTCTTTTTATGAGTCTTTCGGGTTTTTGAGTCCTTCCTAATCACGTGACAGACCCATACGCTAAACCAATGCTGTGTGACCCAAGCACATTATATTTCTTAGTAAATAACTTTAACTCTCCAGTTTTATTTGAGTTTGTGTTACAACTGTTAAAGCTGAAGTTAACGTAACCTTGATGTTTTAAACTAACATTAATAATTCAAATTCAAAATGTTATTTGCTTTTAATTTATGTCATTATGTCCTTTTTGAGCAATCTTCTTATACATATATTAGACCAATATGTCAAGTCTGCCTAGGAAAAGCAATTATTATAACAGCAAACTCAAAATTGGAGTAAAAATGAACAAACTAGGCTATAAATACTTTGTATTGTAGGCTTGGATTAGCCTAGTGTTTATTTACAGATAGACAGTCAAAAAGATAAATTAATCAATATTTTATTTATAACAGGGCTTTATTTATTTATAAAATAGTAACACACCACAGATCCTCAAGAAACAGTAACAAAAACATAGTGACAGAAATGTCAGAAATAGCGTATGGGTCTGTCACGTGTTTAAGGAACGACTCAAAACCCGAAAGACTCATGAAGAGAACTAATCAATTCTCTTTCCGGCTCAGACTGCATTGGTTTAGCATGGGACTGCCTGTCACGTCATTAAGGAATGACTTAAACCCGAAGACTTGTCAGACAAGAGGTGAGGTGAGCTTAATCAGCTTGTCATAAACTGAAGACCCAGGTAAAGAATGAATTAATCATTTTTGAATCTTATAGCATTGTAGTTTTGTATTGTTTGTAGTGGGATCAACGTTTGCATAAGTAGTAGATGTGTTGGGGAAGTAACACGTAAAATTTTAATTACATTTTGCTAAAATGAACGAAATGAACGAAATGACTTGAAAAAAGATTTGTTCATTTTGTTGAATGAGACTCAAAAGTCCGAGTCGGTAAAATGATCCGAACTTCCCATCACTAGTTACTGGAGCACGCAGCTGCGCTCGTATCTCACAAGGAACGTCACGGCAGTGATTGACAAGTCAGAGGGCCAATCGTTTACGCGATGATCGTGTAAACGATTGGCTGATGTTTTTAAGGCCCTACCTCGTGCACAGATGATGTATATTATTATTATTCCTTTCAGTGAATCTAATAAATAGTCTTTTATCAGTTAGTAAAGACAGTTTCAAGTAATATTGCAAAAATGTATAAAACAAAACATCCTCTTTAGCACCTTTAAGTCTTTAATTTTATAATAATTTTATAATAATAAAGTTAATTATGCTTAATTATGCTTACTTACATAACTGTTTTGTTATTTTTCTATAAGTTCATGGTCAACGAATGGCTTTTCTGAGTTATAATGTTACGTGACATTGTTTGCAACTGATTGAACTGACGTGATGCAGATTTCGGTAAGATAGTATCTTTCAACTTATTTTTTGATTTTCATTCATTTTTATTTTGTTATGTACAGTAGTAAAGAGGAAAGGATGATCGCATTCACTCACAATCTGTGACGTGTTCAAGATGAACTGAAAGTGACTGAAAGTGACGCAGTCTTTGATCAACTTTCTTTTCATAATATAAATAAATGCATAACTAGGCCCATTTGCTTAGTGAAGTTTGTGAATAAAAATGAAAATGTGGACGAAATCAGAAGCTATTAAATGACTTATCAAAATATAAAAATTCAAATGACGGGTAATTATTGATTATGGATTTTTTTACGATCCTGTCCATCAAAATGACGGTGAAACGCAAGTCTAACGCAACCTCTGAGATATATATATATATATATATATAAAATACAACCAAACCCAAGCCACCCCCCCCCGGGCCCCACCACCGCAACACCGGCGGTTGTTGGTGATTTACAACCGCGGTAGTAAAAATTTGCCACCGTCACAGCCCTAATGGATGTGTTCCTTTTTTAAAAAAAACAAAACAAAAAATAAAACAGCTCATTGTGTTACTGTTTGTACAGCATTATGGTCAGTGTTGTTGTTTTATTCAGTGCTTTATAAATAAATTTGAATTTGAACTAAAACCTGAAAAATGGAGGTGTTCTAAAATTTTTGATTGTTATGCTTTAATAATTTAATAAATGACTCACCATGGACAGAAACACTGAAGATCTTTTCACTGCTGTTGCTGCTGCTGATGACCTCTAGATGATAACGTCCAGCATGTTCGGTTCTGGTGTTTGTGATGGTCAGAGATCCAGTCTGATGATCCAGCTTCAGTCTGTCTCTGAATCTCTCAGTACCTTCATTACACTGAACATCTGTACAGATCTTACTCTGGTCTCTATTGATTTTAGCGATGCGAATGTCATTAAAATACCATATAATTCTGTCTTGTTGGTTTGTTTGAACACCAGTGTGAAAAATGATTGAATCTCCCTCTTTCACAGACACTGACACTCCATCTGCATCAACACCAGACACACCTGAAGAAGAAATGAACAGTGAATAGTGCTGTGAACATACACAATCTCTTATATCATGGGTGATCTTAAATAAATTTTTAATTTCAAAGCTTATATCAATATTTATCTTGAGCTCAGATACCTTCTCATGGCAAGATGCCATGTTACTTTTTATAGCAACTAAGTTGTAGTGGACTCAAAAAAAGTTGCAAATTGCATTCACTTCATCTTCAATATGCATTTATGGGACACTCTTTAGAAATGATCAAAATTATACTTAACTTTCATGTGGACAAGAGCATGTTGAAGCATATTTTATTATTTTAATTTTTTACATTAATTAAAACTGGGAAGTACATGTATTGTATTTTGAAAGACACCACCCTTTCCCACCTCAACACATCCCACATCAATCTGGTGATTCAAGCTGTTATAGTATCCAATATTGTTCATTGTTACTGCAGTTATTGTTCCTAAAAAAAATTTGATCTTCATCTGATACCACATTACCAACAATCAATATAATAACTGTTGCATCCCACTCGGTGTGACTTTATTGTGGCCTAATGACCTTTCACATTCTTGAATGTACATAGACGCACAGTGATCACTCTACAAATGATTCAATGTTAGTTTAGTTCAGTTATTTCTGATAACAAAATTCAACTTATGCTAAAAACGCTACTGATTGATCCTAGCATGCATTAAACAACAGAACGACCTGGAATATTTCTTTAACGACCCCTCTCTCCCAAGGATGGATTTTGATCCTGCGAGGAATTGGGGGACCACATTTTTTGGAGGCTTCCCACTTATCGCAACTGATATATAACAAATTATGAGTAAAGTGAAGTGACGTGACTTGTAGTCAAGTATGATGTCCCAAGTCCCATGCACAAAAATGTACTATGCCTATAGTATCAGAAATTAAAGCTTTAGTAAGATGTCCAGAGGGAACTGCAAGTGCTGAGGAGGTTCCAGGAACAAAAAATGTTCGTTTTCAACACCTGAATTAGGGACGACTATAAAATAAAATTGTATTTATCATCTATATTTAAAACAGTGAATCGAAATAATAGGCCCTTCCTATTTCTATAACAACGTCTAATTTCCCGGCTGCTTGAAACAGTTATTACTAAATAATAAATGTATTTCCTTCGCGAGTAAAATGATAGATGGTAAAATAAACACATGCGCCATTTGTTGCTTTAGACCGGAAAAAGGGATTGTAACAAATAAATGTCTTACCATGCACGAACGAAACATACACTGTGAGAAAAACAAAGGGGCGATTCATTTTCACTGCTGTTCTTCTGAAAAATTAGTGCAGATTTGGTTAACATAGCCTAATAGCGATTCTGTTCTGTTACATACGCCATCGCCTTTGACTCGCGGAAGTTAAAAACGAAAGTAGCCTAGAACTAAAAAGCATGTACTGTAACAGCATTCGACCACTAGAGGTGAGTATTCCCACACAATAAACGATTCATGTAATGTAATATTTGCTTAGGCAGTTATCACTATTACTGTTGTATTACGGTTTTTAAAGGGTCATGAAACCCCAAAACACTTTTTTTGAGATGTAAACAGATATGTATAGGCTGCACATCATTGAAAACACTAAAGGTACTCAATGTTATTCATAAGTGAAAAATAGTTATTTTTGCATTTTTCAGAGCGATTTCTGACTTCCTGTTTGAAAAGCTGAGTCAGAGCAACGTCACAAAATCTGACGTCATCGTGTACTTTCGAACATGCTGACGTAGACCGTTTCGAGCGATTCTTGACATATATTCATGACATAAAGCTCATTTAATCCAATCACTGCGCTGTAGTATGCATAAGATTATAATTGCGGTATTATGCATGAGGAAGTATCGCTTCTCTCGCCTCGGTCTGTTGTCATTCAGAGACGTACCGTTGGTGCTCGTTTCCTCAGTGCCACAACACAATGTGTTTTCCTGCGACGCGACCAGAGCAGAGGTTTGTGTGCATGTGGATTGTTTTGCTGTAATCTACCAGCACAAATGGAAAATATGTCCGCGTGAGATCGCATTACAGCGGAGAATTCAAATGTCACAAAAGTGCGGCTCATTCACCTCTGCCTGCTCTAGCTGCGTTCAAACACGCGAGCCGTAGGCTGTTTCCCTCAGCACAGCACGTGTGTTTGTATTTTGCTCGCGATGCGGTCAGAACTGGAGTTTGAATACGAACACATGAAAAATACGATTGTTATGATATAGACGCAGAGCGCGCATATGATCGGTTCCAGCGCGGAGCTCCGTGATGAGTTTAACAACACTAGCCACGTGTCACATAGCTCATACAGAATAAAGTATCCGTGTTTAAAGTTTTTATTTCATCCGTGCTCATATATTAATATTCATTATTCTGTATAATGAGTGTGTTGTATGTCTGTGCTTCATTGGTTGTCAGGGGGGTTTCATGACCCTTTAATGTCCACCACATTATGCATTGATAAAAAAACAAAGCAGTTTTATCATTGTAAACAAAAAAGAAAGAAAAAGAGGCCTCTGGTATCCTGGTTCCACCTTGAAATCTCATTGTGGTCCCATCTGTCCCATCTGTTCTCGATTAGTAGTGGGCTCCATCGCTGTCAGTCATCCCCCTGGTGTCATCAACCAAGACTTCACCATGGCTCCTCCCTCCATTGACTCCAGTTGGCTCCAAATAAAATGTAGCTATGACAGTATCAAACGTGGAATTTAAATGCAAAAAACACACAAAAAACAAAACAACAACAAAAATGTCTCTTCTTTTTTTTTTTTTTACATTTATTAAAATGACAATACAGTATATGCATTTATTAGTGTCACTTCCCCATATCATGCAGGCCAATTTCAGCCAAACTGTCTCTAACTTTGATGCAACCAAACACATTTCATTTTAAACACCGTTAAAGAACAAATAAAACAGATTTATATATATGTATCTGACTGTCAGGAGTATAACATGCAGTAGCATAATATTCAGTCTTCTGGTCAGCGAATCAGACCACTTCACAATGACATTAATTAATAACCAACATCATCTGATCTTATTCTGTCATGACTTCTCACACAGTAAATGTGTTTTCTGAACACTAACAAAGAAGCCAGAAAAAAATGATCAAAAGTGTCAAGAGCCCAACTTCAGGAAACACTGATCCCTGAATCCCTTTATGAACTTTTTGAAGCATCTAAGTGGTAGCTGCGTGGACTGTCGGTGGACAAATCTTTCAGTATTTTCACTTGTATTTCAAAAATGGAACGACATTATTCTGGGTGAACTATCCCTTTAACGCACAATTCTCATCAAACATTACTAGTACTGAGTTTTATGCATTCATCTTTGCAAATATTTTATTTTTTTCCATCTTGTTTAATGCAATTCTTTTTTTCTTTTTTTTTTTTGCTGTTTACAGTCCTGCACCCAGGTTTGGGCAAAAAACATCAAAATATATTCTATAATAAAATACCAAATACCTTAATTTTAAATGTATCAAAATAAACTACAAAAGACAGCAGCCACAACAAGTATCAAAATAAACTACAGCATTTTTGTATTTTAAAAATACTACAAAATACTTTTACAAGGGAGCATGAAATTTCTTCGAAACCTTACATCAATTGGCCTGTTTGATCTATCCCTTCACCATTACACTGACTCAGTTGAAACCAATATCAAAGACGCCTTAGTACAACGTGTGTCGCGCTCGTCTCTCATTAGCAATCATTCCAGCGGCCTCGTTACTGTTCCCACAGCACTCGGCCCTGCTCTGCTTCATACTACAGTAACGTTAATAATCTTATCCATGAACATGATTTCTGTCCAAGTCCTATCTCAATTCTTTTCCACCGGCTGTAGACGTGAAAACAACACCTCCCATTAATTCTGCGAAATCAAGGTGTCATCAAGCTACACCTTTGTTTTGAATAAGCGACCTCTAGTGGCGAAAATTTGCATATTGTGGTTTTAACAGATCAAATAATCGCAAATCCCTGTGATTTCCCAGATGAAGGTTAGTTTAAAAGTAACCATCAGTTTAATGTTTGCGAATGACTCATAATTGTATCCTAATTTAGTTACTTAGTGTTTGGTAACAAAGGGCCTACTTTGCATCAGCAACACTGACTCAATGACAAACAAGTCATTCATAAGAAGACAACTGATGGCTCCTGTATTCATAGCAACTAGTTTCTATCTAATTAATCATTTGATTGTTAATCATAAATATAAGGGGGTGCTGCTCTGTATAATAGTTTTCAAGAATATTATGTAAATTGGTAAACTATTTATCTACCAAAACAAACACCAAAACTTAATATGAACTGTTAAAAATTATAGCAATTCATGCTAAAAATTGATGGAAAGCTGGTGTTTCTTACCTTGACTACCAATCAGAGGCTACAATTTTATGATGTCACCATGTAGACTTCTTACAAAGTATTTTACAGTATTTAAAAAATAGAAAAATACAAAACACTAAAGTATTTTGATACAAAATACAAAGCCATTTTCATCAACCCTATCAAATGACAAAATACTATTTTGTATTTGAAATATGTATTTGAAATACATGTATCATAAATACTGCCCATCCCTGCCTGCACCTGCACCAGTATTGAAGGACATCTCAGTCGGAGGGAGGACCACCAGCCATTCCTACTGGTATTGAGAAGGATCAAGGGCAGGATCGACAAATTCTTTGTGGTTGAAGAAGCGCCTCATCTCTTCTGAAGGAACCAGCTCCTTGAGTGCTATTGAACTTTAGGTCTGCTGTTTCTACCTGCTGTATGTAGGTACTTTTATCTTTATCTTCCTGCTACACTCAACAACACTGATGTTGGTCTTACCAGTGAGTCTCCCAGAAGGAATTGCATGCAAAGCATTGACAAACTTTTGAAAAATGTTTTTTTTGGAGCCTCATGTATTTAAAGTACAGATATTGGAAGTAGAGAGTTTCAACTGTTGAATTTGAACAGTTGAAACTCTTTTTGAATTTGTTTCAACTGTTATGTCTAAGAAGTGTCATTGTTGTGTTATAAAGGTTCAAACTGATACAATGTATTATTTTATGCACATTGTGTTTTTAGTTCAACTGAATATAGATTACATTTAATGACAAATCAGGGTTTGTAAAAACACAATATTAGTGTGGAAAGAACTCTCTTGGTGTTGACATATCTAGTGTAGTTTTAACACTAGCAGTATATGAGGGGGGAAAACACCAATAATTGTGTTAATTATGAACACTTACAGTGTTGTTTTAACTCCATACAAGTGTTAAAAAAAGTAACTCTATTTAAAGTGTTAGTTTATCTCTATTTAGTGTGGACCTATATAAATCCCGAAAAAGTGTTAAAGGTGCCATAGAATTGAAAATTGAATTTACCTTGGCATAGTTGAATAACAAGATTCAGTACATAGAAATGACATACAGTGAGTCTCAAACCAGGGCCGGCGCCAGGACATACAAACTGGGGGGGCATTCATAATTCTGGAAAATTCTGAAAAATTCTTTGTTTTTTTCTTACTTACAGAAAAAAAACGAAACTGGCGCCGCGTTCGTTCCGTAAGTAGAATAGGGAAGGCGTAGAACATTCAGCGTAAGCGTTATGAAGAATGCGGAAACGGAAAGTACGTTCACGGTGATATTTTGTTTGTAAAGCATAAACGGTTGTATTTTTTTTTAAAATGACCGATCGTTTCACTAGATAAGACACTTATTACTCATCTGGTATCGTTTAAATCCCATTGAAGCTGCACTGAAACTATAATTTTGACCTTCAACCGTCTGGAGGCCATTGAAGCCCACTATAAGGAGAATAATCCTGGAATGTTTTCCTCAAAAACCTTAATTTCTTTTCGACTGACGAAAGAAAGACATGAACATCTTGGATGACATTGAGGTGAGTTAATTTATCAGGAAAAGTGTATTTAAAAGTGGACTAATCCTTTAATGTGTCGTGACCATGGTCATGACAGATTGCTGTAGTGCCTCAGCTCAAGCGGCTCGTGAACCCATCATCTCTTTCTAGCAGTTCATTTATAGCATCAAATAAATATTAATGAACACGTTGTTTCAAACGCGGAAAGACGTCAATATACACAATTTTTCAAGTTTAACTCCACCGAGGTTAATCTTCTAACTCATGACTGCTTTTTCGGACAAAATGGCGGATTCTGCGTTCTGATTGGTTAGTTCGCTTGTCAATCAAACTCCGGGCGAAGGGTCGATTATGGTTATAAAATGTATTTTATTAAAATTTAAATAAAAAAATCCCGTTAAAAAAACTGTAATTTTCTGGCAGCAGGGGCGCCAGAAAAATACCAAAAAATAAAGGAAAACAAATGACAGAAAAATACCGTAAAATAACGGAAAATAAATGTCTTATTAAATGTCTTAAAATAATGGTTATTTTTCGTTATTTTACGGTATTTTTCTGTCATTTGTTTTCCTTTATTTTTCGGTATTTTTCTGGCACCCCTGCAGCCAGAAAATTACCATTTTTTTTTACAGGATTTTTTTTTACAGTGCAGATGTTGAGTCTGGTTGCTGATGGGATTGTTCAGCACACAACTGTAGGTGTTTTTATCCTGATATTCCACCTCCAGAGGTAGAGAGAGACTGATGCTGAGATCAGACACACTGATGCTGGACAATAAACTGTTTCCTTTGTACCAGGAGAGAGTCACATGACTCACATTCACAGCTGAACACACCAATGAACAATTTGATGATGATGAAAAACATTGTGAAGAGTTACTGCTGATGACAGGAACAGACAGATGAGCTGGAAAGATTAGAATAAATTATACTGTGTTAAGAAGAGTTTTTATTATGTTTATTGTGATTTCATTTTTTTAAATGGCACTGATATGCCAATATGAAAATAATTAAACAAAAGAAAAACATTTTAAATGTTTAAAAAGTCATTAAAAATGTGGACTTCTGATTTTATAATTTCATGTTTGAAAAATCGAATTTATATCCATCAACTTCAGAGCTATAAACTGTAAAACAGTAAAAAAAACTTTTGTCTTTCTTTTTTTTTATTCAGGGTGAGCAATGGTGCAAACTGTCCTTTGCGCCATCTGATGGTGATTTCGAGAATTATTACCGACATTATTTTTATCATTTTACATACTTTTGTTTGTAATCTAAGAAAACAGATATAAAATACTATAATAATACAGTAATTTTTCTGTATAAAAAAGAGAATTTCTGTCATTTGTCATTGATGGCATATTACTTCAAATAACAGCGTTTTACAGATTTACAATCTAAAAGACTTAAATAATAGTTATTTTCCATAATTTTAGATTTTTTTTTTTTTTTTTTTTTTTTTTTACAGTGTAATAAATAAAACACACTACTATTAAACTCACAATAGACAGATTGGAACTCTTTCTCATATTTCTGATCATCTGTACTTCATAACATCCACTGTGTTCAGTTGTGGTGTTTGTGATGGTCAGAGATCCAGTTTGATTGTCCAGCTTCAGTCTGTCTCTGAATCTCCCATCAAGAACATCATCATATACAGTCACATCTTTCATTAAAGTGTTTTCAGTTCCAAACCTCCACAGAATCAGATCATCTTCATGTATTTCAGTAAGATCAGTGTATAAAGTGACAGAATCTCCCTCCATCACTGACACTGAATCACCAAACACACCTGAAGAACAGAGAGTTTGTAGATTAAAGCTACATTTATGTTGGTATCAATAGTTTGTAACTCTTTCAAAGTGAAAGGAACAACAAACAGACAAGTAGCACCGATAAAAAAACAACAAGAAAAAACAGAAAAATCAACAAAAAGGATCAGGAAATGGGAATAATTGATGATTAAAGAGAAAAGCACTATTTAGGAAAACAATATTCATGTACATAACTCATTGTCTTTGTATTTAGAGTAATTTATTTCCTGATGTTGCGCCACACAAATGATGAACTAAATCAGTAAAAACATTGATATAAAAACATTTACCAAACTGTTTCCACAAACACAAGCTGAACAAAACCACCCGCTTCGAATGTTATCACTCGATTGAATGGGCGTTATGGCAAAAGAACCTGCTGCATGACTGGATTTAATAGGGGAAACTGTGAAAATGCGAGTAAAACAAACGATTACTCTAAAGGTTGGGCTGGAAAGTGTTCCTTACAACTTGTCAATTAAACCTAATCCATGGATATTGACATGTAGCCAGGAGTCGTGTTTCCTGACATTTACATGTGCCTGATTTCGACGACAGAAAAGTACATAAAGCAAATCTGCCTGTGAACACTTTATATAAACGTGACGTTACGTGCATACCCTCTTTAATAACTTAATGTTTGTTATTTTTGGAATCAGGAAACAGGCACAGATTAGAATTTTCAAAAATGTATCACAAATTTGATTAATTCCTTATAGAAAATCATTATTCCACATGTACATCCAATTAGATTCCTTAACCTTTGTATCATGTCAAAAAACACACCTGTACTGACAATGACCTTCATGTCCTTTGTATACACAGCATGGGTGCCATGGCCTTCAGGTAAATATAGGAATAACCCCAGGGAGGATGGCTCATAGTAGGCATTCTGTAAGAAAGATTGATAGCTCTAACAATGTTTTTAAAACAACAAACTAGAGACACTAACAGTTGATACTACATGGTGCTAAAACAATTTGAAGAATCTAGTGAATCTGTTGAAATTACTGTGAGTTTGATGTTTGTATGTGTGACTGCATGCTATTCGGTTGTTAAGTCTGACGTCACGCGAATAACGCTTCCGGGTCCAAACGGGTCCAATCTCATACCACAAGAAAACAACAAATGGTGCTAATATACACACACGATGTGATGTAATACTATCAAAAAATGATAAAAAAATAACCTTTATCTCCACACCAAAATCCCAGATGGCCAAACAGTGATTCATCTTTTATAAATCGTTAAAATATTAATGTCTGTGATGCTGTGAGCATGGAGACTGTTTTGTAGACTGTAAGTATATTAAATGTTTAACTTTAAAATGTTAAATGTTTATTATGAATAAATAGTGCTCATAAACATCTGTGAAGATGGCATTCTCAAGTGAAATGTGTCAAGGCTTAGACCCAGTAACGGCGTTCCTTACGTCACGACTTAACAAGCGGATTGTTCTTACATTCCACTTATCAGGAAGATGCAGTGAATTTCTGTGAGTCTTCTTCAGACAAGCCCCACAAAACACTGCAGTGGTGCTGCACTCAATGCACCTATAATCAGCCTGTTCTAGGCAGACAACACACTGGGTAGTGAATGGTGCTGAACATTCAAAAGACACTTTAAGCATGTCATCCTTGACTGCATCCCAGGCATGAAGCTCTCTCTTCTTTGCCTTACTGTATGCAGTCTCAGAACATGAACTCGGTGCCACATCATCATGTTCAGCCTGTTGAGGTGTAATAGACATGCAAGGTTTGGAAGTCTGTTTGGAGTTGGGCTGGGGAAGACAATGACTAAGGTACGAAACCTTTGCAGGGCCAGTGATACACCTCCTCACCACCTTAATCTTTACACTCCTCAAACATGCTTTTCCCATATCTGAAATAAAAATATTTGGCAATTATTACATAAACCAAAGTGCAACCTGTACTTCTTATCACAGCCTAAAAGACAGAAACACATCAGTGAACATGGGATGCAGATGAGGGATATGTATTTGGTGCCTGAGAAGACAGACTGACAGACAGACGAATGGATGGATGGATGGATGGACAGACAGACAGGTGACAGGTGTGCTAATAGAGCAGCAGCCTGATTAAAATTAACGCAGTTCCCCAAGGTTCCTCATGTGGGATCAAATGCAGCCAAGCTTTGTTCAAACCCACAGAACTTTATCTTACATTCTATTCAAGATCCCAAGCTTTCCAAACAGCCATAAAATACGTCTTGGGTTTGAATATTTCACTCACATGAGTATGATATAGCTTCAGTGAAACGTTAACGATCAGATACAATATGCAATAATCCTTATTGTCTTACAGTTTTGAAAAAGTAATTTTTACACAGGCTAACTTTGGTTTTAACTATTAAACTAAATTTCCTCATTAGACATTTCAGACACGTAAAAACATGCTAATTAGCAACGTTAATGCTCACATAAAGCAAGTAACGTAAGGATACCCACACAGCAAGGGACTCCGTGGCGGATCCGCATTCAAGTCGCCAAACCCGCGTGACTGTCACATCCGTTTTGACGCCGCCCAGAGGATCAGATCCGCATCCGGGCGGCACCATAAATTCTACTGTCAATCAGCGGATCCTGAGCGGACCCATGTCGGATCCGCGGACGCGCACGCGCCTTTACTGTAACGGTTGTATCAATTTGCGGGTCCCAAACGGACCCGCCGCGGAGGTAAGGTTTTAATCGCGGATGCGGAGCGGATGCAGCGCGAAGCCAAGGCGGGTCCGTGATCCGCCTTCGTTGCGGATCCGTCACTGCGAGCAAGTGGACTCCGATACGGGTCCGTTCGCGGCAGAGGTGGAAAGTCCAGGGCTCAGAAAGTAAAAGTCCTGCCATATTTTTTTTCCACCCACTGAAGCATTAATGAGATAAATAAGTGATTAATTGAGTGATGATTGAGCATTATTGAAGACACCTGATGATAACAAGCAGAATCACCAAAGGAGAAAATCACAATTTTTAAGACACCATCACAGTGGTCATGGTTTGCTTTAGTTGGGCTTTTGACCCTTCACTTTTTAATATTAGAATTTGTTTGGGCAGTTTTAACTGAATTATAACAGCCAGGCAAGCAAAGAGAAAAGATGGTCAGGTAACGTTGGTTATGTTTTCACATAATCATTATTTGATCTGAATCACTGAACTCATTTAGAGCCCAATCTCTGAGTTAGATTTACATTATTGATTACAGCACAAAATCGCTTTATCAGTATAATCCAAATGGTTCACAAAAGTTGCTCTGAATAAAACAAAAGAAAATTTCTTTAAGGCACACACAGACATCAAGAATCAGCCTGTGAATCTCAACAACGGTGACAAGCAACATATTCTGATCAACTCTGAACATTAGAAACAAGCTACTAAAAAGTCCCATAAAAACAGCAAAAAACAAAATAGTGAGAATAAAGAAAATTACTAAAACAATTCAGCTCATAATTTATTCATGCAGCAATGCATGATGGGAGCCGTGGATGAGTTTTGATTGGTGGCACCCAGAATGCACTGCAACATGCTTTATGATGGCCACCACTGTTGAGATTCACAGGATGATTCTTGATCTCTGTGTGTCTAAATGAGGGCTTTTTTTCCCTAAGAACTTTTGATGAAACCTTTGAATTATTTTGAAAAAAAAAAAAAAAAAATGGATCTTGTGCTGTAGAATCACAGTGCTGCTGTAATCAATAATGTAAATCTAACTCAGAGATTGGGCTGTAAATGAGTTCAGTGATTCAGATCAAATAATGATTATGTGAAAACATAACCAACACCACCTGATCATGTTTTAACTTTGCTTATCTGGTTAGTTTTAATGCAGGTAAAACTGCCCAAGTAAATTCTAATGTTAAAAAGTCCAGGGTCAAGAGCCCAACTAAAACAAACCATGACCTCTGTGATGGTGTCTTAAAAATTGTGATTTTCTCCTTTGGTGATTCTGCTTGTTATCATCAGGTGTCTTCAATAATGCTCAATCATCACTCAATTAATCACTTAATTATCTCATTAACTTTAACACTGCTTCAGTGGGTGGAAAAAAAATATGTCAGGACTTTTACTTTCTGAGCCCTGGACTTTAACTTTCTGAGCCCTGGACTTTCCACCTCTGCGCGATACCTCCGTGGTGGATCCGATACGGAGTCCTTTTGCTGTGTGGGTAGGCTAATAACGTATATAACAAACACAATTGCAACATGGTTATCTCATGTACGCCACCTTAAAACACATTTTCTGTATTGTTTTCGATTATTGACTAATTAATTACAGTTTAAATGCTCGGTTTTATCATGTCTTACCTGAAAAATATCAACCGGCGGGAAATACCGCAACGATGCCGCGTCATCCAGTGAACTTCCGATCTGATTGGATCTGGAATCGTCTCTTGTATTTGTATCGGTGATTAACCATGTAGATGGATGATAACAGCCATCTGAGCCTACCAGTAGGCGCAGCAGGCCCCTTCTGGCCCATATCTATGAGCTGATAACCACTGATAACGCCCATTCAATCGAGTGATAACATTCGAAGCGGGTGCACCATGTCTGAAAGATGCTGTAAATCAAAATTTGCTGTCCAGCATGTGTATTACTATCCAATCAGGTTATCATGACATTGCTGGAGCAAATACTGCAGTATCACGTGATCAGCAGAAAGTTCAGAAGCACTAATAACACTAAACTCGAACAATCAGTAATGAGAGCTCAGATATGATCAATGGAACAAACCACTTGATGTTTATATTATTAATAAACAGCACTTTATCTAATTTCTGACTTTTTTTTTATCACAACAAACATGGTTTAACTAAGAAAATGTCAAATTATGAGCTGTGGTATTGAAAACTTTAGTTAAGTATACTTTCATAAAGTTATTCCAACTAAACCGTAAGTTGAAATAACTACTTTTGTCAAGTTGAAAGTACTTAAAATTCTAAGTAAATACAATTTAACTGAGTCAGCACAAAAAGATAACTCAAAAAGTTAAGATAAAGAAACTACCTTTTTTTCTACAGTGTAGATTTTTTCTTTCAGAAGTCCAAATCCACTGTTGTCATTCTACTGAAGCTGTGATCCGATTGGTCCTCTCTGCTCTGGTGGGCGTGGCTACTGTGGCTGTTCTGGTTTATGACATCAGATCCACAAGAGGAGGAGACGAGAAACATCTTAAAATCTTAAATATTGTGAAATATCTCTGCATTTTGATCTATAAAGAGTTAAATATATGAAAAGATTTTTCAATACGGATATCAAATAAATAAGAGGTTTAATGTGTCGATGTAAATGGATTTGTCAAGTTGATGAAAAAATGCAAATGTTTTTGATTTTATGTGGAAAATTAAACCACACTGTGGAAAGAAATGACTATAAATATAATATTTATATTAATAAATAATAATAAATATAATATTTTACCAATTAGTTTTCAGATTAGCACAATTACATTACAAATATTTATTTTTTTATTAAACAGAATGCTGTCTTTTTAATTAGGTTTAATATTTTTTCTAACATAAATTAGTTTTTATTCATAAACATTCAAATGTATATATTTTAGGAAGGATTTATAAAGCTAGCGATGACTTCAGCACTTATATAGCGCATCACTGTGGACAAACTATGAACAGCAACTGTAAAGATATTCATTCTGTGATTAAATATGTGTGTGTGTTTACCACAGATAAAGCAATGAACTAAAATAAAGACCCATTAAAATTTAAAAAAAGAGAGAAAGAAACAGAAAATTGATGTAATACCAAAATATAAGCAATTACCTGTAAATTTAAAACAACAGGTATTTCATTGTATAATGACAAAAAGGGAAATTGTTAAAAAACAAAAAAAAAACCCTGTAAAGTTACACTTGGCCCCGTGGCCACATGTTTTCTAAAGTTTATTTATAAAACACATATTCACAATAATAATTTAAAGTGCTTTCAAAGATGGTTTAAAAAATAACCACCACAATAAAATCAAAGAATAAAAATGATTAAAAATCTGTTTACCAAGTTACAGTTAAAAATAAATCAAGAAGGATACATAGTATATAGTACATAGATAAAGTGCAATAAGTCGGATGTACAGTGGCAGAGTGTGTTTAGAGTCTGGATTTGAATCTGTTGGAGCACATCTGATCTCTTCTGGAAGCTGCTGCAGCTGCAGTAACAGCTAAAAACAGACTCTCTTGCTTTGAGTGAACCCTTGGTGTTTCTAACTGATGTGATCCCATTGGTCTGAGTGATCTGTTTATATTCAGGTGTTCTGAGGTCCAATATGCCACTGAGTGATTTATAAACTAGTAAAACTACATTAAAATCGGCTGCTGTTTTACTCTTTCTCCTGGCAGCAGTGTTGTGTAAGAGGTGCAGCTTTCTCAGGGTCTTTTTGGGAAGGCCAGTGTTGATCTGTATTGACTATGCGAGGGCTACGCACCAAAAAGTAACTGATTATATGTAATCTAGATTTTGTACACCTTAAAAATGTTGTTTTAGAAAAAGACAAATAATAGTAATAGAAATCCTGGCATCTGTGGTTGCCAGAATAATTCTGTAAACAAATACAGTAAAAATGTAAACATATTTGCAGAACAATCTCTCACATTTACAGTATAAATCTGTACAAATAAGAAAAATGCAATTTAATCTGGTAAATCCAACAACGCACACTGCTGCTAAAATCTATTTTGTAACTTTAACATATTCTGACAAACACTATAATAATGCAGTGGTAAAAGAGAAAGCCACATGAAGAATCACAAAGAAGTTCATCACAAGTGTTTCCAGAAGCTGAATTATACTAGGATATAGAAGGTGAAGAGTCATTCACGCAAACACAACACCATCACGATGACACACACGACACTTGAATAATGCAATAAACATTCATTAAACAACAGAAAATGGACATTAAACTCAAATTTACATAACTAATATTTGGATAACAAAAAAATTAGGAAACATGATTATTTAAAAGAAATACTTTGAAATGTGAAGTGTCACACAGAGGGAATTCTGGAAAAATCAGTTTAGTTTTTTATAGTAGATTTTAATTTGATTGGCCTTTTACCTCTAAAAACTGTACATGTAACAGTATTTATCTGTAAATATTACAGGAATTAGATTTATTACAGTTTATCCCTGTATATAGTATGAGAACTTACTGTTAACCTATTAACAGATTTTTATCCATAGCATTTTTACAGTATTTTACAGTTAAAATTATATTTTTACAGTGTAATCAGATTCCAAAAAGCACTTGTAATTACATTATATTACTGTTTAGATACTCATAATCAGAATAGTTATATTTTTATTGATTACATGATTACTTATTTTTCCCAACATTCCAAGAAATTATTCAAAATTCATTGAATCTCCATAATTTTTCTTTTTTTATCTTTTACATTTTCTTTTCATAAAAAAGAATTTTATTTTTAGTTAATGTATTATTTTGATTGTTTTTATTTTCAAATTATTCATTAATTATAATTAATTTTTTTCTTTCTCTTCTAATCTTTTTTCTCAATATGGTAAATGACACTATTTCAGGGGTGACGAACTCCGGTCCTGGAGAGCTTCAGTCCTGCAGAGTTTCGCTCCAACCCTGATAAAACTCACCTGACTATAGCTTTCTAACAACTCTTCAGACATTGATGATCTTGTTCAGGTGTGTTTGATCAGGGTTGGAGCTGAACTCTGCAGGACTGTGGCTCTCCAGGACTGATGTTAAATCAATGTTATAAACAAGACAGGTCTAGAGCAAGGGTGTCCAAACTCGGTCCTGGAGGACCACAGTCCTGCAGAGTTTAGCTTCAACAGTTCACAACACACCTGACTGGAAGTTTCTAGTAACACCTTGATTAGCTGGTTCAGGTGTGTTTCATTGGGTTTGAAGCTGAACTCTGCAGGACTGTGGCCTTCAGGAGCAGGATTGGACACCCCTGGTCTAATGTATTCAAAAAGTAGTCAGATGATATTACCTAAATGTGTAATGCAATAGATTACATTACTAACTACTGAAACTACCAAAATAGCAAGCAATGTTTGAAATAATGTTAAATCAATGTTAATGTGTCAACGTTAACCTCATTGATTCAATATCACTTTTGCACCCTCAATTAATGTTGAAAAAATGTTGAAATTTCAACAACAAAAATCAATGGTAATGTCATTGAACCAATGTTACAATGTGAAGTTGGTTCAACATGTTTGCACTCTCAGAAAATGAAACACAACTACAACTGACTTAAAGCCAAACAGCCTGAAATCAACTGAAGATAAAAGAAGACAATGAATCTCTCAAGATCTCAGCAGAAGTTCTTTGTGAGAATTAACAGAGGTTTAGATGTTGATGTTTTATTGAAAATGTTTGGTCACTATTTTGGTGATCAGTGTTTCCTTTAGTTGGACAGTTTGACTCTTGGCTTTTTGTGTGAGTTTGTGTTCTTTGTAACAGAATTTATCAAAACACATAATTTGTTGCAAAGAAAACCAGAAACAAAACGACTGAGTGATATAGTTTTCATCATCATAAGGCAAAATCATTTACTAACTGTTCTCCTGAGCAAAAGTGTTGATTTGTTTGTAATAGGTTACATTCACCAACAATACTTTCTTGCTACAGATCAGACATTCTGAATCTTCACTTTTAAAGTGCAAAAATTATTTTAAATTTTAAAATAAAAATCTTTTGACACACAGACAAATAACCACTTTTGGTCAGGAACAAGATTAGTAAACTACTCTGCTTTGTGAGACAGAAAACTATACCATCAACATTGTTTCTGTTTTTCTTTTTAACAAATGATGTGTTTTGTTAAACACTGTTATATAGAGCACAAACTCACACAAAAATCCAAGAGTCAAACTGCCCAACTAAAGGAAACACTGACCACCAAAATGATGACCAAACATTTTCATTAAAACATCAACATCTAAACCTCTGTTAATTCTCAAAAAGAGCTTCTGCTGAGATCTTGAGAGATGTATTGTCTTCTTTTATCTTCAGTTGATTTCAGGCTGTGTGAGAATATTTTTGTTGAAATTTCTTTTTTTTTTTTTTCAACATTAATTGCAGGTGCAAAAGTGATATTGATTCAATTAGGGTAACTTTGACACATTAACATTGATTTAACATTATTTCGATTATTGATGCTATCTGGGTAAGGACTGACTCCAAAATCTTGATTTTTAGATAGAGTGAAGGTATGCGTTCACTTTGAGAACTTCATCTTCGTTTCCAAATGCAGTGAATTCAGTTTTGTCTTGTTTAACTGAAAGAAGTTTTAGGTCATCCAACTGTTATCTCCATCAATGCAATGGCACAGGGACTCAATGGGGCTGTAGTTGTGCGGAGGGACTACTCTGGTTACTTAATTTTTACTCTGTTTGTACATAATTTTTACTCTACTGCTCATTCTGTTTGGATAGTTGGTCAGATATTTGCATATATTACACTCCAAACTATGCATTTCATTCAGATTTCATGATCGTCTGTGGTGTTTGATGTGTATACTGTATTGTTTCTTATATTTGTCCTGTTTTTGATGTATTCATATTTATTGATTATAAAGTGATTTGAGCTTGGGAAAACGCAATATAAATAAAATGTATCATCATTATTGTTATTATTTAAATAACTATTTTAAACCAACGATTGGGTTTGTCCATATTTGACTAAAACATGAGTTGAAACAGTGGGAGCATAAACGGGTTTATCAGGAGCGGCGCAAGCACTGAGCCTTGAGGGACTCTGGATGTCCACTTTAGGCTTATGGTCACCTACGGTCACAACTATGACCTGGACCATTTTCTATCATATGTATTTTGGGATCCTCAAATCCCTCACATCACATCCGTCTTTCTCCTTCTGTAAGAAAACAATGAATCACAAGGTAAAGAGAGAGAAATCACATTGTCATCAAGTTAATAAAATTCTGTTTAAAAGTGTTTTTTTCTCATTTAGGTGACTTTGCTATAAATTCTATTCAGTCAGTGGGCAAATAAATATACTGTACAGTTAATATACAAATACAATCTCAGTTTTTCTGTCTTCTCGTGTAATCCCAGACTAACTGGATGATGGTGAGATCAGATCAGATTCTTTACAGCTAAACATATAAATAACTCTTAAAAATGTCTCTTTTTGTGAAGGTTGTAACATGACCAAGACATTTGCATCATACTGTATTTTTCTAATGAAATATTCTACAAAAACTCAACATTAGTGCTGTATCGTACCTTATTCAGACTTTCAACAGATGCTCAAGTTTGTTTTTCTCCGCTTCTGCTGTAAAGAAAAAAAGTCACAAACACACTTAAACACTAATTTTGCATTATAAATGTGTTGCTTTCCTCTTACTACAGTATCTGTAGGTGATACTTGCCATGTTTAGAGCTCCTGCGGCGATAGTAAATCACACCAGCGGTTACAGATACACACACCAACACAACAACAGCAACAGCTATTATGACTATAAGACTTGAGGGCAGACCTGGACAGATGAAGACAGACAGACAGTAGTGTGAGTGAATCTGATTGTAATCCAGTCATGTGAAAAAGAAAGAACACCCTCTTTGAATTCTATGGTTTTACATATCAGGACATAATAAAAAAATCAGGTCTTAAAATTGATGGACAGATGACATGATGACATGACATTAGAAAAAGACGGGACAAGTATGGCATGTTTGGAAGGGTTGCCGGGAGAAAGCCTCGTCTCTCTTAAAAGAACAGGTTTACAAAGTTGCATCTGAATAAACCACAGGACGTCTGAAACAATGTCCTTTAGACAGACGAGACCAAAGTGGAGATGTTTGGCCATAATGCACTGAAAACCAAAAACAGCACATTTTTACGTGACTAAATAAAAAAGGAAGGGAGGAGAAAACATACTTCTGTCACACTCTTGATCCTTCCCCATCTTGTACCATTCTTCATCGGTTTTGTCAGGAACAGAAGCTGGAAAATACAAGAGAATAATAGTAAAGAAATAAAGTTTGCTATGGGCAGTCAGAAAAAGAGCCTTTTAAGACCAATTATAGTATTTTTAATATCATCTTAATGTTGAATTATTCACAAGAAATATATACTGAAAAGGACTGAACAGTGTCAGTCTAATCTTAGCAACCCAGAAATAATTTGTTCTAAAGCAGGTTTTATACAAGGAAGGAGTATAAACTGGTCTGTAGACATTCAAAAAATTTCTGACTTCAAAAATACTTCAGGTAAACAACACTGACTCACCACTGACAGAGAGACTGAATGTTTTAATGGTGTCGCCAATGTTGCTCATTTTTCTGGTGATCTTTGTGCTGTCACACTTGCTGTTTCGGTTCAAGCTGTGGCTGGTTCCTGAGCTCTTGCTTTGGATGAAATTTGCTTCATAACGTCCAGCGTGTTCAGGTCTGTTGTTTGTGATGGTCAGAGATCCGGTATCATAGTCCACATCCAGTCTGCCGCTGAATATCCCACCTTCACCATCATATAAACAGCTCTTACTGGCCTCTCCGTTGATCAGAGCGATGAGAGTGTCATTAAAATACCACAGCATCTTGTCACGTTGTTGTTTGGTGACACCAGTGTTCAGAGTGACTGAATGTCCCTCCATCACTGATACCAAGTTCATTCCAGATGTGTCACCGACCACACCTGGAGACAAAGATGAACAATAATCACTTGTGTGAGTGTGTGCAATTGACAAGAAATTTAACAACACAGCAGTGTGTTGGATTACAAGAAAGCCAATAACAAAATATCTTCAATCATAAAGATCTCTGTGGTGGAGAAATATTTGTTTTACACCCTCATTTTCTATGTAAATATAATACATCAGTGACTCAGAGTATATTTACTGAACTATTATAATATTATTACTGAAGGTGAGGTAAACGTTTTGTTTGCTGGTTTTATAGTGCGCAGCCAACTGGTCTGTTTGCTGTTTTAAAAGAGTTTGTGTACTTAATATCTGGTTACCCAGCAAACAGAATTTTGTTATAAGAACATTCTCTAAATATTCAGTGTAAAAAATATCCAGTTTTCTTGACATTCAGGAGGTTTTTATAAGGTATGATGTTCCTCATACGTTCTTTCAATTTAATTTTGATTTAAAATTCAACATTCTAGGAACGTTGATTTGTAACATTCCAAGAACATGAAAATGTCCAGTTTCCTTAATGTTAGTAGAATGTTGTTTAAAGGTTAGTGTGATGTTCCTGAAACATTCTTTCAATCATTCAAACACCTGCTGTGAACAAACACTGAAAGAAAGAGAAATAAGAACACAAACTACAACTTTCTTCAGCCACAGCCTTAGATGAACTGAAGATAAAAGACATTAAATCTCTGAAGATCTGATTAAACATCTCCACAAACAGCATTACCAGCTTCACTTATTACTAACCAGACTGACTTTATTTCTGTCACACGTCTACAGAAGATCTTATTGAGAATTAACAGAGGTTTAGATGTTGATGATTTATTGAAAATGTTTAGTTTGAGGTCACCATCATGGAGATCAGTGTTTGCTTTAGTTGGGCTCTTGACTTTTGTTGAGTTGCTTCTTCATCAGCAATTGCAGGTGTTTTCAGAAAACATGTCTGCATTTATAAAACATATCAACATGTCTGTTTTAATAACAGACAAATGACTCCATCAAAACCACTTAAACAATTGCTTTTTCTGTAGTTGTTATTAAATAACAATCTACAGTTAGGCCTACTAATGTTCTTCTGGACATTTTTTTTGTTCTTGGAATGTTGAATTTTAAATCAAAATTAAGTTGAAAGAACGTTTAAGGAACATTATACCTTATAAAAAACGTTCCTTTAACGTCAAAATAAATAATAATAATAATATGTGTAATTTATATAGCGCCTTTCCCAAGCTCAAGGAAGCTTGGACATTTAATGGACACACAATAAATGGACATTTTTTATGTTCCCAGAACCAACACTGAATATTTGGAGAACGTTCTTATAACAAAATTTTGCTAGCTGGGTATAGACCAACTACACCAGTCTACATCATGTGAAGAACATTTATTTGTGGTGTTACATATGAAACAGGTCTATAAGTATGCAGAGCATTTGAAAGATGCGAATGGATCGTTTCTCTGAAAAATCACGTGATCAACAGCAACCATTTTCGTTTTCTGCGTATAGAAACTTGTTTCGTAACTCTGATATAATCACCGCTGACACATCTGAACAGAGGTCAGAGGAGGAACAGGTCACCCTTTAGAAAAATGTACGTCTATAAATATACTGTAGCCTAACATTTTAATCTGTTCAATCACTTGCGAGTGGAAGCTTAATTTCTACCAGTGAATATTAAAAATAATAAGTGTAATCTCAAAATTGTGTCTTTTTTTGCGTGCTATAACTCGCAGCTGAGTTATAAAGTAAGAATTCATCGAGTAACTTTATGCTGTGAATGTGTGTGATGATGCATTTAGGCTACACCTGTGCATTCGGCAGAGACATTTAACCAAAGCAGCTTTAAGCCTAAACCACATATACATTTTCATTCTATGCATTTTCTACACGAATGCATTTGCAATAATCTTTAATGCATATATTGAAACTGAAAAGTCAAGTGACTTACCATCAACGAGAAAGACAAACAGAGTGAGCACAAAATAGCCTCCCATTTTTTTGTTTTTTATTTTTGTAAATCGTTGTTGAGCTGATAAATCAATTGAATCGAGTCTTGAATATTGTTGCCTTTTTATTCTGCAGAGCAGAAGACTCCGGAGCTGTTTTAAAAATAGGCTACAGAGTAGCCTATTTACATGATGGTGACGGTTTCGATGTTACAGACAAGCATGAAAACGATAGTAACGAGGTGTGCTTTTATTTCTTTACTCACATAGGCGGGGCAGATCATATCAGATCATGTCACAATCAGGCTAAGGAACATATCTACAATACACTTTTGACCTGTCATGATTTTAAGTGAATATGTTGGACTTTATTTGTCGAATTCGTTACCCCTGCTGAAAAACATCTTACACAATGATGTTTTAGCTCATCAGTGAACATACATCGTGTTGAAAATGAAACCTTGTGAAGCTCTGAGGTTGTACTGGGAAAAGCGCCATCTGCTGGCTAACAGCCATAAATCATATAAGTTCCTTGTTCAGGCTTGTATCGTTTCTCTGGAAATTACGTGATGGATGCCAGCCAAGTTTCGTTTCTGATCAATCGCCACTTTTAAGTATGTTGTTTAATTGGTCAATATATATATATATATATATATATATATATATATATATATATATATATATATATATTCATAAATATTTTTTATTTATGAAAAGGGAGTAGTCTACACTCCACACAATTCAACCAACCAAATTTAAATCCCTGAAAAAAACAGATCTGCTCAAACTCCTTCAATCCCAGCAAACAAACTTTGGTGGTTTAGGATGTTTTTAAAGCATTCCAGGATTTATGGCTGTTCCCAGTACATCCTCAGAGCAAGGTTTCATTTCCACTATGATGTAGGGGAGCGCGGGCCACAACCTAACTCTTTTTGACTTTCTCAGTTTGTGTAAATGTAGCCTAATTTAGGTTCAGAACATTTCTTTTGTTCCACATTAATTTCACAAATGTTTGGTACAAATATGTGGCTTTGTTTCATTAGTACAGTGTATGTTTTTTTCTTTATTCTCCCCTAAAGTAGAGAAATGTGACAACATGCCCTGTAGGTGGGGCACATTGTAACATGTGATGGGGCATGTTGTAACATGACCATTTGACAGCTAAAAATGTTATCTGAATTAAAAAATATATTTTGTCAATAAAAGACAATTATTATTATTTTTCATATAAAATAATGGCATTTATTTAGAAATTCAAATTTAAATAATTTTGTGGTTTGACAGTGAACACTCATAGAACACGAGACAAATAGACGAGACAGTACAAATGCTGTAAATTTATTGAAATAATATTTTCTGAATGTTCAGGTTCTTCCTCTTAGTCAGAGGTGGGTAATCCAGGGGTCAAAGAGTAAAAGTCCTGCCATATTTTTATTCCACCCACTGAAGCATTAATGAGATAAATAAGTGATTAATTGAGTGATGATTGAGCATTATTGAAGACACCTGATGATAAAAAGCAGAATCACCAAAGGAGAAAAATCACAATTTTTAAGTTACCATCATCGAGGTCAGGGTTTGTTTTAGTTGAGCTCTTGACCCTTGACTTTTTAATATTAGATTTTGTTTGGACAGTTTTAACTGCATTAAAACCAACCAGACAAGCAAAGTTAAAAGATGATCAGGTGTTGTTGGTTATGTTTTTACATTATTATTTGACCTGAACACATGTAGAGCCCAATCTCTGAGTTAGATTTACATTATTGATTACAGCAGCACTGTGATTCTACAGCAAAAGATCAGCTTTTACAATACAATTTTTTTTTTTAGAGTTCTGATTTAAAAAACAAAACAGAGCTCATTTAAACACACAGACATCAAGAATCATCCTGTGAATCTCAACAGTGGTGACCATCATAAAGCATGTTGCAGTGCATTCTGCATTCTAAAGAACTACCCAAACTGCTAAACAACAGATTGGAGTTTAAAATAATATCAGATTTGTCTAAATAAACACAAAAACTCTTTTGTTCATTTTTTAGCGAGATGCTCACGGTCTAATCAGATTCAATGAACTATGCTAAGCTATGCTAAAAGTGGTACCGCCATACCCGAAGATCGGCTGAAGGGATTCAAAAACGGTAAAACTCAACTGTTTACTATAGGAAATTGGAAAATGAGCCTTTTTTGTTTTTTTTAAAAAGTGGAATGTTCCTTTAATGGTTCTGTATGCAATTTCTCAAAATTCATTGTTGAACATTGTTGATATTTGAAATTAACCCAAACAAACCCACCCCTCTCTTCATTGCTCTGCCTCCAAACCTCACACTCCAATCCTAACCACCCTGCTCTGAGTCAGTCTCAAACCCCAGTCCGATCGCTGCTGGCAGGTGAGGCGAGTGCGCTAACAATGACACTAAACACCTCATTCTCTAGTGATCGTCATCGTGATAACTATCTGCCCGCTGTTACAGACGCAATGCGAGTGGATGTCTGTTTATTACAGCTGATGCGCAACAAAATTCTTTACAAAAAATAAAGCACAGATCATGAATGAATGACAAGGAAGCACAAAAAATTAACTTACAGTACACCAGAGTAAATACAAACAAGTGTTTATGTTAGTCACCAACAGCACAGCAGCTCCAGACCCTGTGTTACTCACATGAGAAGCGGGATCAAAGCAGCCTCCACATCTGTTTTCAGGCCTTCCCACTTATCTCTCTCCAGCGCTGGAAAGCTGTTCTAATATAAACGCGGGTCCTAAAGCACTTGCCCAGTCATAAACCTTCATTCCAGTGATATACTTTTGAGCTTTTGTATTGTGTCTCATCTGTCATACTGCAGTTTTTTTTTTTCTTATTTTAAAATCTTCCTCTTGCTCCTTCTCTCACCTCAACCGTCATAAGCCCCTAATGCTGATTGGTTACATGTTTGTTGTTGGTATCGGCCCAAATAACTTCCAAACAGTGTATTTGAAATAATACTGAGTCCACCTTTAAGGTCTGGGTAGTTGGATGCAGGAGAAATAGGCAGGAATAAAGATCTAAGTGACTTTGACAAGGGCCAAATTGTAATATGGCAAAGCGACTGGGTCAGAGTATTTCTGAAACGTCAAGGCTTGTGTGTTGCTCCTGGTCAGCAGTGGTGAACATTTACCAACAGTGTCTGAGGAGGGACAAACCACAAACTGGCGACAGGGTGTTGGACACCCAAGGCTTGTCGATGCACGAGGACAAGAAAGGCTATCCTATCTGGTCTGAGCCAACAGAAGGTAAAAGTGTAATGATGGTTATATGATCTTACTTTGCTGCGTAGAGGCTGTGTAGACCAATGAGAGAGCCTATGATGACCCCTGTCCACCATTGAAAGGGCATACAATGGGCATGTGAGCATCTGAACTGGACCTTGGAGCAGTTGAATAAGGTCCCCTGCTAGGTCCTTTAGGAAGCCTCCAGGAAGCCTTTGTGTTGTTTTACTGAAAATCATAAAGTTTGAAATCATCAATAAAAAAAGTGGGCCAGTAATGGGCTATTGCAGGCTTGTTTGCAGGGTTGCTTGCTCTGGTGATTCCCATTTTATTTTACATCACATGGACAGACATGCACGTGTGCAGCATTTACATGGGGAAGTAATGCACCAGGATCACTGCAGGATGCTCTTGGCAATGTTCTGCTGGGAAACATTGGGTCCGGTCATTCATGTAGACATAAATTCAACATGTGCCACCTACCTAAACAAACCAGGTACACTCCTTCATGACAATGGACAGTGGCCTCTTTCCGCAGGATAATGCACCCTGACACACTGCACACATTGTCCAGGAATGGTTTGAGGAACATGATGAAGAGTTCAAGGTGTTAATCTGGCCTCCAAATTCCCCAGATCTCAATCCAACTGAGCATCTGTAGGAGGTGCTGAACCAACAAGTTTGATCCACTGCAGCTCCACCTCACAACCTACAGGACTTAAAGGATCTGCTAATGTCTAGGTGCCAGAAACCACAGCACACCTTCAGAAGTCCTGTTGAGTTCATGCCTCGGCAGGTCAGCGTTGTTTTGTCTGTACACGAATGACAAACAGCATATTAGGCAGGTGGTTATAATGTTTTGGCTCATCAGTGTAATCTCTCTAAGCACAGCTATCTTTAATTTTTAAAGACATAAATAATATGTGACCCGTCACGAAAACCAGGGACACAAGTCGGCAGCACAACTCTTGAGCAAAATGAGAAAGAAGCATTTTTTTCAAAATTGGTGATTTTCGTTTTTTTGCAGAATCTGTTAGTTGAGATCATGAAGAAGCCTTTCCGTGTTTGAGATAGCAGTATTGGTATATTTAAAAGCGTACATTTTGAGGTTGAAATCGGCTTGTTTTTCGGAGATTCTAGCACGCAGTAGGGGCGTGTCATGTCTGTGTGTATTTCCATACTGGGAAGCGTGGCTACTTACTATGCAGCACTCTGGCCGGCTCTAGCTGATATCAAAATTCAATGAAGAACCGTGGCCGTTACACCGAAAATGTTTTGAAGTACTTCTTCGACAAGCCGGATGCTTATGAACAAGCGCTCACTGATTCTGAAGACGATCTGAGCGACGATGAAAGCGGCATAATAAGACATTACCTCTCTGGAGTCGGGTAACGCGCCGGCGCATTTTGCAGGATTTTTTTTCACATTGCAGCAAAACAGACTTAAAATACTCCGTCATTTTTTGTCATAGAGACATAAGTAATATATTGAAACTATAGAATGTCTTCTTTTATTTGTGTACACTCAGAGTAAAAACAAAAAGTTGTGCTTTTTGAAAAATAAAGAAAACTAACATGATGCGTGATTTCTCGTCTCCCTCTGAACGAAGTCCAATCTGATAGTTCTCAGAAAATGAACTGTAACTTAGTGAATACTAATCATAAAAAAATTATACTTATGTCTGAAAAAACGTTGAAATGTCAAGTTTTAAAACGTGTAAGTCAAATCGAAAACAAACCTTCTGTGTTTATGTAATCTGTATGAAAAGAGAGCCATGTCAGAAGTCTGTGATTCAGCTCATTATCCGCTAATGTGGCCACGCCCACGGAGCCAGCGCTATTCAGAGGCAAATTCAGTCAATACATGCATTCATCGTCTCAATAATGATTTTATTGTCTTGAAAAGTGTTTTGAATAGCCATAGTTAGCGATCTCTGGCCTCTGTTAGTCCAGTTATTTCCTGGATTGCCTATTCTTCTTTAACAGGCTTCTCAGGTGAGAACATTTCATTTCATGATTATAGTGACCAAAATGATCACGGTTATCACAGAATCCTGTTCAAAAAGTCAATTCACCAAGTTATATGTGGAAAACCAGCAAATAAAAAATAAAATTAGCATCAATATGTACTTTTTCTTTACATAAACATTAAAATAATAACATTAAAAATTATGGGCAGATTTTAAAGGAGTGTCTTGCAACATGTTATCTACAATGCACAAGTTCAAATAGAGTTTTGACAAAAAAAGTCACATATTTCAGCCTCTAAATCATTTTTATAAAAGTCAAAAAAGATAAATTACTGACATTTACAATGCACATTAACCTTTATTATTAATAGTATGCGGTCCATGCAGCTTTACAGGGGGTATGGCTTATCTAAATGAGATGTAAATGAGCCCTATTGTCACTCCCAGCAGGTGAGAACAGGCGAGAACTGCAACTCTAGAGGCGTTTTTCTCCCTATAGAGCTTTCTTGAGTAGGCACCTTCAAATGGCCACAACTTCTCCAAATATTATCAGATTTCCATGTGTTACACATCGTTGGAAAGCTTGGAGACTGTGAATCTGTCAATTACATGTGTTATTCACAGAATCTGTGAATAACTCAAAATGCCCCAGAACCGACTTGTGTCCCTACTTTCCGTGACTGGTCACATATGGTATTGTTATCTGAAACAATGACTTTAAAGATATCTTGACCTGGACCTTGTTGAAATTAAGGACATGTGGCCATGCAGCAAAGTACACAAGAAAGAGAGAGAAAAGTGTAGCGCCCTCTACTGTCCTAACCCGGGGTTACAAAAGGAATAATTTTTTGGCATTATATACATTAAATGTGTTAAACTGGCAGAACTAGTCAAACGAGTGTAAGACAGAACAAAGTAAGTACTCACTGATTCTTTGTCACAGGAAGCTCGCCAAAATAAAAACATGAGCATTGTGTGAACTTAACCCTGACAGTAACAGTCGGATCTGGGCCGACTCTATGTTGCTGTCAGGGAAACTATTGTAATGGACTGAATTGGGATACAATTCCTGGAGTAACTTTATCCTGTGAATGTGTGTGATGATGCATTTGCATCTATGCATTCGGCAGAGACATTTATCCAAAGAAACTTACATTGTGTGCCAGTACACTTTTTCAGTTCATGCATTTTCTGCATGAATGCATCATCTATATATCAGTGAGAAACACTTGATTTGCAAAGAGGCCTGAATGCTTTCAACTGAAAATAGAAAATTTATTACAAGGTAAACAACATTTTCAGCCCCCCCACTCTATGGTTGCGTTCAAAAATAGACAAGATTTTTTTTTTAACCACAGACCCGTATAGAAAACCACAGCGCATGTTTTCTCTAGCGCAGAGAATGGACACAATTCACCAAAAGCGACATCAGCAACTGCGTCAAAGTGAAACTTTTGTGGTCTCATTTATTTACAAAGAAATAGCAGTTTGGCATAATGGATGGAAAACATGTATTGGACGCAAGTTGATGCATGTGTGAGTAGTTTGTGGGTAAAGAGTGTCTTCATTTCCTCTCCTGTTGATAAGAACCTCACGGTCACACTTCCTTTTTCACGAAAAACATACTTTACAGACACTGATGTTTCAGAAACAGACAAATAAGAGTCACAGTTTACACATTATTCTTACACATCATTCATCACTTATAGACACTTATATATGTCACACATTATAAATGAAGTTATAATTTCATTCAATGACATTAATTCTTCCTACACACATGCAGAGAGAGAGAGAGAGAGAGAGAGAGAGAAATATTGCCAAAAAAAAAAAAATCTAAAATAATAAACTTCCAATATCATTTAACATCTTCCTGTGGTACAGAATGTCTTAATAAATGCTACTGTAGTGTGATTTTACAGTGAAACCCAGTGTGTGTTCAGTGAAGGGTGGTCGAGTCCTTCTGGGGGAGGATCCACACACACAATATATTAATATCAGTTCTGTCAAATCTGAACACACAGCTTTCAGAGATTTTCATTATGATGATACAGTGCTCAGAGAAAATGGTTCATTTTGGAATTTTGTGCTTGTGTTTGAGGCAGCTTCATGGTGAGTTGCAAATGAATGTTTAGTGTGTTTATGTAGCAATGTTTTATTGAGTTAGTCGATGCTTTGGTTTTTATACAAAGTAATATGATAGATTTATGATGTTTTGGATTCAGGTCTGTCATTACAGATCACATTAGAGACAGATTCAGTCAGCTGTTAATAAGCTCATCAAATGTATTAAAAAAGTTGACGTGTGAATATCCCATTAAAATATGTGAAGATAATATAGTTTAATAGTCTCAAGGTAGAAAATTATTCAACATTATTTTCTTTTAGATGTGTGTGTGTGTTTAGCAAACTGCAAAGGTCACGAGTGTTATTATATAATCATTTACCTTTTAATCTGACAAACTCTCTGTTCATCAGGTGTGTTTGGTGATTCAGTGTCAGTGATGGAGGGAGATTCAGTCACTTTATACACTGATCTTACTGAAATAATGGATGGTGATCTGATTCTGTGGAGGTTTGGAATGAAAAACACTTTAATAGCTGAAATAGATGTACAGGCCGACACTATCACTGTATATGATGATGTTCCTGATGGGAAATTCAGAAACAGACTGAAACTGAACAATCAAACTGGATCTCTGACCATCACAAACATCACAACTGAACACAGTGGATGTTATGAACTACAGATGATCAGAAATATGAGCAAGAGTTTCAATCTAACTGTCTATTGTGAGTTTAATATGGCTTCCATTATTTGTTAATCACTTTTAAGTAGACATATCCTAAATATATGATTTTTCAATGTTAAAATTGTAAATTCTAAGATACACAATTTTTGATGTTCCCTTTTCAACCTCCTGAACACTTTTCTTTTTTAGAAAATTTAATTATTCTGATACTGTCGTCTCTGTGTAATTTTTCATAAATCTGAAAATCACAAATTCAGCAGATAGCATGATCTACTCTGATGTTTTCCAGCTCGTTTTTCAGCTCGTCTGCCTGTTCCTGTCATCAGCAGTAACTCTTCACAATGTTCTTCATCATCATCATCATCATCATCAAATTGTTCATTGTTGTGTTCAGCTGTGAATGTGGGTCATGTGACTCTCTCCTGGTACAAAGGAAACAGTTTATTGTCCAGCATCAGTGTGTCTGATCTCAGCATCAGTCTCTCTCTACCTCTGGAGGTGGAATATCAGGATAAAAACACCTACAGCTGTGTGCTGAACAATCCCATCAGCAACCAGACTCAACATCTGGACATCACTCATCTCTGTCACACATGTGCAGGTACAACAGAGATGATATAAGCGTTTATTACTGAGTTGATTAAAGACTAGAACTGGTTTTAATGATTGGTCATAAAACAAATGTTCATCATTTTATTGCTTAAAAATGACATTGATTCCTAATTGTTAAACTATGTTACTTCTTTTGTTTTTACTCAACATATCTGTTTACAAACATCTCTGTTAAATGGATTATTTATTTACACATGATGTTGTTGTTGTTGTTATGTCCCATAAGCTCGGATCCGAGTCTTGGTGACTTGATAGACATAAGAATTAAAAATTAATTGGTTTTGCACTAGTCTGATGAGATCCTCCAACAGCTGTCCTGTCATTGTTGTAATTGTATCTCATTGATGATCTTCCTCTGCACCTTTTACCCTCAGTCATCCCATTCATGAAATCCTTTTCACTGAGCTTTCCATTGTGACCAAAGTACAACAAATGCAGTTTCATCATTTGTACTTCGAGTTGCATTGGTTTGTTTCCCTCCATGATTAACTTGTTGGTTCATCTCATCATTTTTTTCAGTGTTGTGTTGTCGGCATACCTCCGACTGTTTATCATATTTGTATACATATAGAACATCACCATCCTTTGCTGCCTTTCAGGCTGAGATTAAAACATTTGATCTTTACTTTAACCCACAGTAGAATGGGATAAGCTAGAAACTTTGAAATGACTTTGTTATAAAGCAGTAAAATACTTCTGATGTTCGCTTATCACTAGATCACACTAATATCTGTCTCTCTCTATAGTTACAGACTCAGTGTCTCTGATAGTGCTGATCTCTGCTGGATCTCTGTTGATTGTTGTTGCAGTCGGGATCTGCTGTATCTGCAGGAAATGTAGAAAAACTGCTCAAGGCAAGTGTCGAATTATAATGGCTACTGAATTTGTAAAAGTAATCTGTGTTATAACAAATAATAATATACATTAATAGTGTCCCAACTAACAGTGTTTTGTTATAAGAACATTCTCTAAATATCCAGTATTGGTTCTGGGAAAAAAGAAGCAACTCAACAAAAGTCAAAAGTCAAGAGCTCAACTAAATGTCCAGTTTCCTTAATGTTAGTAGAATGTTATTTAAAGGTTAGGATGATGTTCCTGAAACATTCTTTCAATCATTCAAACACCTGCTGTGAACAAACACTGAAAGAAAGAGAAATAAGAACACAAACTACTTTCTTCAGCCACAGCCTTAGATGAACTGAAGATAAAAGACATTAAATCTCTGAAGATCTGATTAAACAACTCCACAAACAGCATTACCAGCTTCAACCAGACTGACTTTATTTCTGTCACACGTCTACAGAAGATCTTACTGAGAATTAACAGAGGTTTAGATGTTGATGATTTACTGAAAATGTTTATCAGTGTTTGATTTTATGTTGTTGGAATGTTACAAATCAAAGTTCCTAGAATGTTGAATTTTAAATCAAAATTGAATCTAAGTTGAAAGAACGTTTGAGGAACATCATACCATATAAAACTTTGCTCAAACAAATTATTTTTGAACTTGTTACACTTGGTGTTCCTGGTCAAAAATGACCGGCCTCCAAAAATGTGCTAATTTTCTCTTTATGCTATATCAGTGTTTCTCAACCAGGGGTCCGTGGACCTCTAGTGGTCCTTATAAAATATCTGAATATGAATATTTGTATATTTTGACATTTGACATGTTCCTATAAAAGAAGAAGATAATATATGTATAATATAACTGACAATATGACTGAATATTGGACAAGTCAACTAACGTAGTAGTATTATACTTAATTGCATATGGTCGTCACAAAGACATTAATGATACCAATGAGCCGAAATTATTCTGGGGTCCTTGAGGACAGTTCTCAAAAAAGGTTGAGATTCACTGTACTATATTATTACCAAATACGGGATTTAAGATTTTCTTTCAGTTAGCACAGGTTTTGTATTTCCTTTTGAAACAGGTTGATCGTATGCTGAACTCATGCGTCTCAGTTTTTGATGCCAACGTTATTCATAATGTTTTTTTTTTCACTCAAAAACTGAGATGCATGAGCTCAGATCAGTGAGGCCTATGATCAAGCAGTTTCAAAAATAAATACTAAACCTGTAAAAGAAAACAAGTTGACAAAAAGATTGAATCCAGGGTTTGCTGGTAATACAGCATAATGAGAGATTTACAAGCAATTTTTAAAAGGCCGGTCATTTTTGACTGGGAACACCATTTTAGGTAAATGATTTTCTGCACAGCACAAGGTCAAGCCACCTTTATTTTTAAAGCGCTCTATACAATAAAGATGGTTCAAAGCAGCAAGGGTTAATGGAAAGAACAATAATAAGATGTGGGGTTTGGTGGTTATTTATAGTATATAGTGACACTGGGCAGTGCTCTTTAATTGTTGAACATATTCTTCATTAAAACACAGAAATGCAAATCTAAATTAATGTTAAAATTAATCAGCATCCTCTGCACTTTATGAATGTAATATTACATGTGTAAAGATTCAGCGCTCCATTGGTGTTCAGATTAACATCTCTATGAATGACACTGTTCCACTGGTGGGTGGCATTTCACATGAGCTTCAATTAAAATTTAATTTCATCATTAAAAAAAAATGTTAATTAGTTTAATTAAACATTCTTATGGTTTTGAATTATCTGCAAAGAATGTCTTTCTGAATGCATGTGACCCTGCTAGTGACTGGTGAGTGAGTCAAAGTCAAAGCCAATCAATTTGTTGATGTAAGGCATGAGTGCATTAACATGTTAACTTTGACAGCCCTAACATATATGACGTAAATAAAAAACAGATCTAGTTAACAACATTGCATTTTGCTGTTTCAATCCATCTATTTATTATATTACATCTTATTATTGTTGAAACAGCTAAGACTCGTGAAGACGAAATCATTTACGTTGAGCCGACATTCTACAAAAGAAAAGCTCAGAAAACGGTAAGATCATTTATTAAAAATTCATGTTGTGTGTCTGTGTCATTTCAGCAGGATTGTGCTTGAGTGTGACAGATCATTATACAGACAGAAACACAAAAAGCACCACATTAAATATGTATTAAAGCCATCTGATCAGCATTCAATGTGAGAAACATATGCCATAATACTCACGACACTCACAACTACAGTCAGCATTAGCTAATATTTCCAGTGTTCAAAATGAGCCACTGATGAAGTATTTCCTGTCAGCTGATGACATGATCCAAATCTTCAGAGTTTCACATACTGTACATGCTTTTGCAATTCTTACAATTCTTATGCCATTTGTACTGGAATACATTTTTATAGCAACTATTTGTTTGCAAACATTAAGTAAGGAGTAATTGACTCTGGACAGTTGAATTATTAGAAAATAATGCACAGGTAAGTGGAGTGGCCTTTACACCTCGGGTGTGCATTATTTTCTAATAATTCAATAGTCTGGAGTCAATTATTACACTTATACTGTGGTTACCACACCTCAAGACATTTGTCAGGTTTTTGTCCTTAAAACACTCTTGTGTGTGGGACTAATTTCTTACGCATCTCATCCCAAGCCTCCGAATTCCAAAACATCATTTCAGATCTAGTCATGGTCAGCATCATGTTCTGTTTGATTTGATTTTCATTCATCACATGTGCTCCTTTGTTCTGTGTTCCCGCCACTCATCAGTCACCATGGACACTGCACTGATCACAGCTTTTTGTCGTTTGAGTTAATTGTCTGTGTATTTAAGTTCTTGTCTTCCTTTAGTTCATTGCCGGGTCTCGTATGTTCCGTTCCTGCCTGGATTCTGTATTCTCCCGCTGGATTGTCTAGTAAAGACTTATTTGTGTATTATCTTCTTCGTCATGTACAGAGGTGGGTAATCCAGGGGTCAGAGAGTAAAAGTCCTGCCATATTTTTATTCCACCCACTGAAGCATTAATGAGATAAATAAGTGATTAATTGAGTGATGATTGAACATTATTGAAGACACCTGACGATAACAAGCAGAATCACCAAAGGAGAAAATCACAATTTTTAAGTTACCATCATCGAGGTCAGGGTTTGTTTTAGTTGAGCTCTTGACCCTTGACTTTTTAATATTAGATTTTGTTTGGTTGTTGTGATTGAGTTGTAACAGCTAGTCAAGCAAAGACAAAAGATGATCAGGTGGTGTAGATTATGTTTTCACATAATCATTATTTGATCTGAATCACTGAACTCTATTTTAATAGTGAGAATAAAGAAATTTACTAAGACAATTCAGCTCATAATTTATTCATGCAGCAATGCATGATTGGAGGCATAGATGAATTTTGATTGGTGGCACCCAGAATGCACTGCAACATGCTTTATGATGGTCACCACTGTTGAGATTCACAGGATGATTCTTGATGTCTGTGTGTTTAAATGAGCTCTGTTTTTTTTTTTTTTTTTTAAATCAGAACGCTAAAAAAAAAAAAAATGTATTGTAAAAGCTGATCTTGTGCTGTAGAATCACAGTGCTGCTGTAATCAATAATGTAAATCTAACTCAGAGATTGGGCTCTAAATGAGTTCAGTGATTCAGATCAAATAATGATTATGTGAAAACATAACCAACGTTACCTGACCCTCTTTTAACTTTGCCTTTCTGGTTGGTTTTAATGCAGTTAAAACTGCCCAAACAAAATCTAATATTAAAAAGTCAAGGGTCAAGAGCTCAACTAAACAAACCCTGACCTCGATGATGGTAACTTAAAAATTGTGATTTTCTCCTTTGGTGATTCTGCTTGTTATCATCAGGTGTCTTCAATAATGCTCATCATCACTCAATTAATCACTTATTTATCTCATTAATGCTTCAGTGGGTGGAATAAAAATATGGCAGGACTTTTACTCTCTGACCCCTGGATTACCCATCTCTGGTCACGTGTTATATATACAACCAGCATGTTACAGTAACAAAGGCTTGAGCCTTGATAGCAGAATACTGTTGATAGTTATTAATGCAGAGAGAGAGAGAGAGAGAGAGAGAGATGTGAATTAGCCTACCTGAGTCTGTGTCTCTTATGGCAGCAGCTCCTATAGGCTACTAATATTGAAAGTATAAGTGCATCTACACCATAACCCACAGATATTACCTCGCTGGTGAGAAATGTCATGTAGCTTTTAAGCTGCTAAACTATTGTACTGATTAATTTGTCAGAGCAGCGACGTTTCTGTCCGAGTGTGTGTGTCTGTACTGCAGAGGTGGAAGTAACGAATTACAACTACTCACGTTACTGTAATTAAGTAGTTTTTTCGGGTTTTTGTACTTTTTTGAGTACATTTTTTAATCTGTAATTTTACTTGTACTTAAGTACAAATTAAGCTTAGAAATCTACTTCGCTACTTGTAAAATCACATTCCGTTACTGAGTACGCCAACAATTTGAATTAATATTGAAACCATATGGCTCTGCTTTGACCAGCATATCGGTAGCCAATAAAGTTATCCGATCGTAAACGGACCAATGAAAACCCTGAAATTTTACCAGTGGCGCGTTCTCATCTCTCATCTCCCCGACCCCTCCTCCTCCTGTCACTCGTTTCAGTTACAGCGCAGGATTGCAGGTATTGCGCATAATTTTAATCATACCCGCAGGTTTGTGGAGAGCGCATTATTGTATCGCGAGAGCACATTCATGTAATGGCCGAAAACGACACGAGCTGAAATGCCTCTCCACTGAGCGCGCGCTCTGTGTAGGCTAGTGTGCAATCGCGAATCTCTCCGTGCTCTTAAATTAAACGTTGTCAAAAGTTATCAAACAATCATAATAGACTTCCATGCCTGGCCGATGAAAATGCTAGTCTCAACAAACAAAAGTGGATCTTTAATTTCTTTACAATGTAGCCTACATGTATGTTTCAGAATGGGGCATTTATATGATTTTTACATATAAATAACCTAGTCTGTGTAACTGCATCACTATATACAGACATTATAGGTCAAACCATTCTGATGTTCTTTTTATCTAAATAACATTATATGGCTCTTAAAAGGGTTAGTTTAACCAAAAAATGAATTTTTTGTCATTAATTACTCACCCTCATGTCATTTCAAACCCGTAAGACCTTCATTCATCTTCAGAACACAAATGAAGATATTTTTGATAAAATCCGCTTTCTGACCCCAGACTGCAACGCAATTGCAACATTGTTAAAATAACCCATGTGACTACAGTGGTTCAACCTTAATGTTATAAAGCGACCAGAATACTTTTTGTGTGCAAAAAAACAAAAATAACGACTTTATTAAACAATATCCTCTCTCCGTGTCACTCTTTGACGGTGTTCGTGTGAGCACCATAGCGCATGCATGTGATGCTGACACAGAATCCCGCCAATAAAATGAGCCGACTGTGTTTACTACGTCAACAGTGTCAGAGACTGACATGGAAGAGAATAAATTGTTGAATAAAGTGGGTTTTTTTGTTTATTTGTGCACAAAAAGTATTCCAGTCGCTTCATAACATTAGGGTTGACCCATTGTTGTCACATGACTGTTTTAACTAGGCTATGTCTTTACTACCTTTCTGGGCCATAAAAAGTGGTAATAACGTTGCAGTCTATGGAGGGTCAGAAAGAGCTCAGATTTCATCAAAAAGATCTGAATTTGTGTTCTGAAGATGAACGAAGGTCTTATGAATTTGGAACAACATGAGAGTGAGTAATTAATGACAGAATTTTCATTTTTGGGTGAACTAACCCTTTAAGATACAGGGCATTTAAAAATACAGTGTTGTTATATTTCATATACCTCAACTGAATTGAGGTAATTTGTTTTTGTTCCTATTTTATTACTGACTGTTTTCTTGTCTTTTTTTGTAAATTCAATTCAGTTTGAAATCAAGCTTTCTTGTGCTGCATGTGAGTTACTGCAACAAAGTTACCCTACTGTAAAGACACAAATACACAGAGTGAGCAAATATTTAAGTGAGATTATTGTAACGGTAATTGATCAATGTTATTGGTATTTAAAATGATACTGAATATTGATCATTTGTATTGTATTGAAGTTAGAAATTACAGTATTGTGACCACTAATTCATGCACTTCATGAATAAGGTGAAAGTGCTTTGTTAAAAAGTAGCTACTTTCTACTGATTGATTGAATATTGTTTGGCAATTCATTAAATATCGCCGACTAAAAAGTAACTAGTAATTTTAGTACTTTGAGTAGTTTTTGAGAAGAGTAATTTGTATTTTTACTCGAGTACTTTTTTGACACCAGTACTTTTACTTGTAATTGAGTATTATTTCAGCAATGTAACAGTACTTGTACTTGAGTACAAATTTTTAGTACTCTTTCCACCACTGCTGTACTGTATGTCTGTGCATTTGATAGAGAGAGAGAGAGTGGGAGAAAGAGGACACTTTCAGGACACTTTCAGGACACAATAAAACGTGACAATAATTTGTCATTTTCATCCTATTGTTCACTATATTTATTTGCTTGGTCGGTGTCGTTGTGGGTTTTGTCTCTTTTGCGGTTGTAGGCTGCATGTGAGGACCTTTTGAAATACCTGAAATCATTTGATATGGAGCTGTAATGCAGCCAAACCTGCTAGAACTACTTTAGCTGTGCGTTTCCCTGAAAATAACTGCACAACTTAGTATGAAAAAGCATAAGGAAACAAACAGAAGGAAACAATGCAAGTCTCTCACCCACAGGCCTATGGAAGTTTTGTGACACACTTGATGCTGCTTTTACATCTGCATATTGTAATGTCATCAAGGATATGCATTTATTATTATACACTGTGTTTCTGACAGGATTATAAAGAGGAGGATCATGTGGAGTATGCTCCAATCGCCAAGAGAAGATGATCAAACTACCAGTACCACCAGCGGTGTGAACGCTTTCACAGAAACCTCTGTAGTTTCCTCTGAACTCTTTAGTTTTGAGTTCTGGGATTGTTAAAAATGTGACATTCAGTGATGAACTAATGAAACTCTCTCTTAAAGAATATGCAAGGACTTTAAAAAACAAAAATGATCTAAATTTTTAGATCTAAAACTTTTTCATGTTTGACAAAGCCTTGTTTTTTCCCTTTATAACAAATCCCCTATACGGAAACAAACAGGAAACATTTTACCTCCTCATTTAAAAAATATATAAATATATGTGCCTGCTAAATAAATGCCTGCTATGGTCAGCTTCCTGATAGTTTGAGCTGGTTTGATTTACATCTGCACAGAAAAGTGGTTTAGTTGTTGGTGGACAAACAGGTTCAGCATGAACATCTACTGGGTGTTTGTGGTTGATGTTTGAGGCACACTGCTGACGAGTCTTTCTGTGTGGTTGAAGGGCTTTTTTCCATTCCTGCTCATATGAAGACCCACAGTCTGACTTTAGCTTTAAAAAAACAGACTTTACTGTGAAATACTGAATCTAATAGATAAACAACTGTTTCATATAATTTCATATAGTCAATTCAAGTCAAGTCAAATTTAATTTTTATTGTCAGATTAGAGCTGGGCGTTTACATTTTGTGATGACACAAGAAATCAAGCAGTTGAGATTCGCTGGTTTTGAGTATACTGTAGGTTTGCAAATAAAGTTGGACATACATATATATTCAAATTTATATAAGAAGCTGACCGATAGCATAGTTACATTTTGTGACAAAATAAAAGAATCAAGCAGTTAAGATTCAATATACAAAAGTTATCAAGCTATTTGATGTCACGCCATTTAAAGATCATATCCTGCTTGTCTGACAATGTTGAACAGTCATTTTAAGAATGCATATGTATGATTTACTGTTTTAATATTTATGGTATGCAAATGACCCATGGTTGTTAATTTATTTAGTTTCAGTTTGGGGGGTAACATGGCTAACACTGCTAACAAATGAATGTTTATACGTTACAATTAATTGTAAGAAATGTGCAGATTCAGAAAAATAGAGTGTGAAAATTAAATTAAAATTAAATTAAAAAATTTACATTTTCAACAACATGAATACTTGAATTTTTCTTATTTGCAGTTGGTTAACTGTTAACCTTCACCAACACCACTGGTGCACACCGCCATCTAGTGGTGGAACAATCATTACATTTGGCTTTTACAGTTGATGCCAGTCAGCCACTGTTGATCTCTAGTTTATAAAGGCCAAAGTCTGTGAATTTAACTTTCCTGATTTGGAGATCTCCAGTCTGATTGTCAGCTGCACTGTCTCTCTATTAGAGACAATTTAAAAAGAAATGTCAGAGGATTTCGATATAAGATGGGCTTGAGTTTGTTGCCCAGACCTGTCGTGAGAGGCGTCCAGTTTCTCCTAAGCTTATGTTACTCCGACACAACAAACTCAAGCTCCTCTTCTCATATATCGTAATTCTCATTTTAGTCTTCTAAATCGTGACCAGTGTTTTGTTTTGCTCTATCTTCTGTTCTTCTGTGTTCGTCAATACGTCATGATTCAGGTCAAAGGTTACTCTTCCGGTGGAACTAGACTACAGCAGATTATAGTTAAGTTATAAATATGGATATTTTTCTTATAAAAAGAAACACATCGCTTTGCTTCAGAAGACCTTTATTAACCCCTTTGGATCCGTATGGATTAATTTTAGGATGGATGGATGAGCATTTAAAAAAAGATTAAGTCTGTACTCTCTTCAGCACAGTGATAATCTTTCTGCTGAATTTTTTTTTTTTTTGCATAAGCAGGTGTGTTTTTGTTAAGCTTGAAAATATGAAATAAATATATTTCATTATGTATTTCTCTATGTATGTGTTTATGCTGTATGAGTAAATATATCTACAATATATTACACATGCAGCATCTGACCACATGTAGCCTACATCTGTATATTATGAAGTATATTACTGAACATAAAATTACATATATTAGTAAATATGTTGTCACATATTTTTTCAATATATGAAAAGCAGCAATTCCTATGTATTATTCAATATACTGTGATATATTAACACTACATGTTATTCTGTATATTTTCATATATACCATTAAATCATTTGATATATTGATCATTCATAAATAGGGAAATATATATTCTCTTTACGTAAGGTGTATAACATAGGATTTTTTTTTATTTCATAATTGTTAATCGTAGTTTCCTCACTCTGTTTTAATGCGACACTTGAGCACAGAGCCAGGCCTCCCTAAGCGAACTAAGCTACTTATGCCGAGTTCAGACTGCACGATTTTAGCCCCGATTTTGGCTCGCCGACAGGTTTTGAGAAATCGCCGACAAATGCCCAAAATCACAGGCAAATCGGTGCTCGTTCACGCGAGTGACAATCACGCAGTGTGAATGAGCAAAGACGCGATCTGAGAGAATGGCCGACGAGTCGCCGACGCCCGTGAGATATTTGGCATGCTAAATATCTGGACCTGTTGGCGATTCAAACTCCTGCTGTGTGAAAAGTGTTCTGACTGAAAACTACATCGGCGATGACCGACAGCCTGTCCTTGTATTCCCCTACTGTTGTTTCAATTAAAAAAAAAAAAAAAAAGATGACCGACAGCCAATGAGAGAGCAAGATACAGAGCAGCGGGGAGTTCGGGGAGGAGTTATAGACCACAACATCAGCAAGCATCTTCATTCGCACAATTGTATCAAACGGAAACAAAACACAAACATTTGCTTGACCATCCGCAACAGCAGCACATTGAAAAGTTATGTATTTACCTCCAACTCTCGTTGCAGAAACACACAATCCACAGTCTCCCCAACCATTTCCTCCTCCATATTTTTCTTTTCTTTTTCTTATATTCGCTGCAAATCAGCGCACAGGCAACTCGTATTTCAAGCTTCTTGCGGGCTACCGTTTTTATTAATAATAATAATAATAATAATAATAACTCTGGTCCTGCACGTGTGATATCGCGTTGTTTCCTTGTCACATCTCGCGTGTGTTTGGTTGTGAAACGTAGTTTGCGTGCCAGACAGAGTTGTCGGCGATTCTTCCTATTGTCAAGTCATGCAGTGTGAAACCGTCTGTCGCCGATCCATCGTGCAGTTTGAACACAGCAGCGACTGAATGCTGGCCAAGATAGTCATGCAGTGTGAAAAGAACAGTGACCCGACCGGCTGCTTTGGAAAGCGTGCAGTCTCTGAACTCGGCTTTAGGGCAACGCCGCCACCAGGGGGCCACAGCGAATGTTCCATCAGTTGCAGTTCTGGTGCCTCAGTCCCAATACTGCATACAACTTGACTACATTTGCATCATGTTAATGCAATGGTAGAGTTACACTCACGGGACTCATTCATTATTTGTATGTGCTTCAAAACCTTGCCGTTTAAACATCTCATTAATTTGATTTTCTGAGCATGTACACACACTAAAAGCCTGTCAAACAGTGCCCGAATAGTGGACTTTATCTTTCGCATCTGATTGCACTAATACTGTCAAATACACACAAGGTTTACATAAACACAGTTGGTTATGTCTAAAGTGATCAATATTCTGATCATGATTCAACTTCTTGGTCCTCCTTTCCTTGCATTCTTGGAGAGAGGAACTAGAAGAAAAGGAAGTAAGGTTGTGTGTTGATTGCTCTTCACCACTGGCTAGTGTCTACGTCACACATGCACATCCTCACTTTCTTGCAAATATTCTGTGCTGTGATTCCAGTGATTAAACTGATGTGGATTTAAATTGTTGACCAAATAATGTGATCTTATGAGCAGCAGGTTTCAAATGCGTTTGAATGATTCTTAACTAATGCAAAAACATATAACAGAACAAAGCACACGAGAACCACAGATCATATATGAATGTGATTCACTTGAATGCATGTGAGACTCGAGCAGCTCAGATTGTGAGTCAAAGTGAAACCTCCGACATCTATACAGAGATACGGTTTGATCTGATGTGTGAAAAAAAAAACTTCTGCATTTTAGTGCGTCTGTATTCAGACATGTGTTTTGTGTAAGTGTGATCGGCTGATGCACAATAAGAAAACAGTCTCAAACCATTAGTGACCAAGACCATTTCACAATTTTAATAGAAAAATACTGATAAAAAAGATATAATTAAAGGTTAGTTTTATAACTGAAAGTGATATGTTTTGTCTGCTACAAAAACAGTGTAATAGGAGATATATTAGGATATATTAATAATATCAATATATTAGGAGGAATATTTATAGCCAGTGTACGCAAGAGTATCTGTACGTGTGCAGTGAGGGTGGAGCTCTATTGTTATTGGTGGAGGAATCACACGCAGTTCTGTTAGTTCATGATCTGTCACTGAAGTGTTCACATATTTCAAGTGCTTTATCTGAAAATGGTTCACATGTTTGTGTTGTTCTGCTTGTGGCATCTGGTTGGTGAGTTATAATCATATTCATATTCATCACTTCTTACTTTAGTTTCAGTACATTTAGATTTTATACAGAGCTGTGAAGTACTTTTCAAATCAGCCAGATATTTTACCAGATAAAAGATGCTCAAACCAATCTGAACTTTATTGTGAGGAAACAGGGCAGGTTCAAAAACAGCAGAATTAGTTTTATTTCAAAGAATTATTGGCTTTACAACCTTGTAAACAATGACATGAAATGATAATTGGTGAATCTTGTTACTCTGAAGTTTATTTTACTGTTTGTTGTGTAGATACTAACTAAAAATACTACTATAAAAGTCAGGGTAAGGGAACTATATTTTCACACGAAAATACAAAGTAAAGTCAGCAGTGTTTAGGACTGTTCATTTGGGCATTTTACTCCTAGCATTTATTAGAGTGCATTTTTCACTGGTTTTACCTGATTTGCACTATTTGGCTTCCCATTATCCTTCATTCAACAGAGCAGAAGCACTGAAGGAGCCAATCAGATTTAAGATGAAACAAATGCCCCTGAGGCTCCTCCCACAGATGCACCTGTATTGTGCTAACAGTGCCAGATAATTAAAAATAACACATCAAAACATATGATTTCACAACTGATTATGTGTCTGTGCTGCTGTTCGTCTACTTAAGTTATTTGGGACTTTAATCTGTGACTCTCTTTTCTCCAGGAGTGTTTGGTGTTGATGAACTGAAGTCAGTGTCAGTGATGGAGGGAGATTCAGTCACTCTAAACTCTGATCTTACTGAAATAGATGATGAAGATCTGATTCTGTGGAGGTTTGGAGCTGAAAACACTTTAATAGTTAAAATCAGTTTACTGGAGGGCAGAATCACTGTATATGGTGATGTTCTTGATGGGAGATTCAGAGACAGACTGAAACTGGATCATCAAACTGGATCTCTGACCATCACAAACATCACAACTGAACATGCTGGAGATTATCAACTACTGACCAACAGTGTGAGAAAGAGTTTCACTCTCACTGTCCATGGTGAGTTAAATATCATTTTCTTTTATTCGTTAGTTTTAATAGGCCTACCCTCAATTTTTGATTATTTTAGTCTTGAGATTATAAAATCTGAGATAAACATTAATTTATGACTTTTCTTTTCCAACTTACTGAATGTTTTTCTTCTTATTAATCATTCCAATGTTGTAATCTCAAACAGTGCAATAAAAAAATAAATAAATTACATCACAAACTCTTTTTAACACATTTATTCTAATCTTTCTCAGCTCGTCTCCCTGTTCCTGTCATCAGCAGAGACTCTTCACAATGTTCATCATCATCATCATCATCATCATCAAATTGTTCACTGGTGTGTTCAGCTGTGAATGTGGGTCATGTGACTCTCTCCTGGTACAAAGGAAACAGTTTATTGTCCAGCATCAGTGTGTCTGATCTCAGCATCAGTCTCTCTCTACCTCTGGAGGTGGAATATCAGGATAAAAACACCTACAGCTGTGTGCTGAACAATCCCATCAGCAACCAGACTCAACATCTGGACATCACTCACCTCTGTCACACATGTGCAGGTACGGCAGCAACGATAACATTCACTGAATTACTAAAGTCAGCTTGTTGAAAATCTCAATTCTATTTTATCGTTGTTTGTTTTTTCAGAAGTCCACACCCATTGTTGTGATTCTGCTGAAGCTGTGCTCCGATTGGTCGTCACTGCTCTGATGGGCGTGGCTGCTGCGGCTGCTGCTGTTCTTCTGGTCAATGACATCAGATCTACGAGAAGTTAAATGGAGGAAACAGAACTGATGTCATAAATATGGGAGTTTGAATCAGTAAAGATGAAAAATTATGTGTGGTTTAATTATTCACTGATGGTGAAACAAAGCTTTTCTTTACCTGAATCTGGTGTATTGGGGCCATCTGGTGGCCAAAACAATGAATATTCTGCAATAATTAATTTTATTCTAATACCATCCATTTTACATTTCTTTTTGCTTAATTTAAGTGGTTACTGTTTTCATTTTGTTTTATAATTATATGCAGCAACCCCGCAAATACAAATGTAAAAACATTTCTTACACCAATAAATCACTGTAGAATTGAACATAAAAAGTAACTTTTACTTTTTAGTTACAGTTACAGGCAGTAGAGGCATTAGTTTGCAGATCAATGACTAACACCTTGATGTAAAATGAGCATTTGCTCATTTTTAGGGCCAAAGCCCCATAAAGGGCTGAAGGCCCTATTGTTTTCCTTAGGAAAATTATTTTTTTTTCTAAGTTTTTGGGGGTTTTGGGGCCCTTAACATGCTCAAAAACTCTTGAAACTTTGCACACACATCGGAATAGTCGGCCATCAGGCCTGGCAGAAGCTGGTACCTGGGCGTGGCAGCAGAGCCGGTGTTACAATATATTCGGTTCCTGAAATATTCTGTTCCACTGGGTGGCGCTTACACGAATATTCATGAGATCCTGCTATTGTGTGCCTGTCCGTGAGACAACGCGCAAGTGAATGGAACTGAAAATATTAGCACACGCTCCTCAAATTGCAACGGTTTAACCCTCTATGGTACGCATTATGATATCAATGAGGAAAAAAAATTTTGTGTTGTTTTTCCTGCTTAAAATTGGACACTTTAACAATATCAATAAACATTTTCATAATTTTTTAATTTATTTAATTTTTATAAGTTTGTTGCCTTGAGGCAACATTGTACCACAATGGAAAAATTTAAACATTTGGCATTTTCATGTAGAAAAAAAGAAATATATTTATTTAAAACATTCATTTCTTTAACTAGACATTTAAACAAACACATTTATCTAGTTTTTAATGTATTAAAAGTTTCATATTTAATAAAAAGTAACATTTTATATCCAGCTGTTGCCCTCAGGCAACATTGTACCATAGTGGAACACAAGTATTACCAAACCATCATATATTTATGTTATTATATCAAGTTATCATATCCATATTCATCCTCATCTCCATCTTCTCTCTCATCCTCAGTCTCTTCCTGATGGATTGTCACTATGATTTCATCTTCCTCATTACAGTATGACCCCTCATTAACTCCTCATCATCACCCTCATCCACCGCCAGTGTTACCTGTGTTTTATACCTTTCTGAAGTGCTATAGAAAATGTGCAGATCATAATATATGCAGATATAGTATGTGAATTAGTATTCTTATAAGTACATTACAAAATCATGTGAAAATGCCAGCATATTTAGATAATTCTAACTCTTTTCCTTACAAATATGATGCATTTGTATTCAAACCTATTATGCCTGTATGGCCTTATGCGATTCCATTATGGTACAATGTTGCCTTGAGGCAACACACAGTTTTTTGTTATTTTCTCTAAAACATTTGATGATATATAATGTAAATTACTTAAAAATACTTCTTTACTTGCCAGTGATGGTGACTCATATTTTTTGTGGGTGATTAAATGGTTACAAACAAGTGAAAAAAGCACTTTTCAATGGAGAAAATATGGAGTCATGTGATATGTGCACATGTGCTGAAACAGGACACAAAATGGACCCCTGTTGGTCATGTTTTGGTCTTTTTTGCACTTTTATTGATTAGTATTTGAGTTATTCTGTCCTGAGATATGCTTGATCAATCAATTTGTGCTTTATTTTATTAAAAACAAACTAAAATAGACCATGTTGCCTGGAGGCAACACCGTACCATAGAGGGTTAATAGATTATTTCGAAAAGGTAATAAAATATACAATGTTAGTCAACAGTTCACATGTTCAAAACAATGCATAGTTTGTGTAATATGATAAATCGTCTAAGCTATTTTGCCTGATTGAGTACTGGACATTCAGATAAACGGTTAACATGAGCAAACATGAGCCAATAACCTTGTTTTGCACTGATGTGTTTTATGTTTAGCTTTTTTATTATTATTGAGGCTTTATTTATTTATTTATTTTTGAATAGTTTGATTAGTCTGCTTTCTTCGTTGTCATTCTGTGACTACTGCATAGTGTTGACAACTTGAAATAAACCTCAAATGTATCTGTGTCCTAATAAAAATAAGGTATAGACTGGTGTGAATATTCGATGTCAACCTTAATTTCTTGATTATTATTCAATCAATATTGGTGCACATTGAGTTTTTCACTTTCAACTTTTTTTCCAGCAAACGTGTAATGTTTGTACAAACAAAAAGATTCAACAACTGAGACATAAACTGAACAAATTTCATAGACGTTCGATGAACATCTGAAAGTCTGATGTGGCACCAGCTATTTTACAGAGCATCTCATCCTCAGCACCAGATTTGCTAGAACTTGCTGTGAGATGTTCCACTCTTCCATCAAGGCAATTCACATTCTCAAACATGTCTGGTGGGACTTATGGTTTGGCACTGGAAGGACAATCAGCTGTCCTTCTGTCTCCCTGTAGCACTGTCTCAGGCATCTTACAGACATTGCAGTTTATTGCTCCTCTGTTCACATCTGCAGTCTTCATACCTCCTGCAGCAGGACTAAGGCACGTTCACAGGTGATCAGAGACCCTGGGCATCTTTATTCTGGTGTTTTTCAGAGTCAGTAGAAATGATCTTTAGTGTCCTAAGTTATTGTAACTGACCTTGATTGACCTATAGGTGCATGTGCAGTTGAAAAACATGACAAACATTGTTAAAACCCTTTCTAAAGATCTGTAAAGCTTATTTGGATTGTACAAAATTATCTTTAAAATATTATCCTGAAAATTGACTTTTTTCCCCCAGATTTTTTCATTTTTTCTTAGTTTTTTATTTCAATTTTTAAAACAAAAAATCCAGTTGTAGCTTTTTAAAATATTAATTACATTAAATATTATAACAAGTACAGAAGTAATTACTCTATGAATGTAACTCAAATTAAAATTCAAAACAATGTGTGAAATGAAGCAATGCAAAATGTGAGCTTCTGAGGTAAATATTTAAACAGGGCCTTGACACTTGGGAACAGCCTTCATGCATGTCCAGATCACACACTGCCAAGACTTCAGCTCTCACATCCAATCTGAAACAGACAGCGACTTTCAAGATGATGAGTATAATGTGGAATCACAAAAGCAAAACAAGACCATATTATGACATTGTTGATAATAACAAGTAGTAGGCTATAATGTCATCTTGTAAAGTAGCTGTCTATTTTTTCTGTGCATTTGTGCTGCATTACCTCAAATAAATAAATTATATTATTATCAGAATTATTTTATTTGACTGCTTTAAAAATTGTTTTAAATTAGGCTACATAAGGTTGTTTGAGTATGTGTTATGTTTGACACATTTAAGGGCTGCAATATCCTGCCTTGTCAAACTTTAAATAAAACGAAACTAAACTATAATTTCCTATCATAATTATAATATTTTAAACAAAAATAACATTCTTTAAGTAGCTGCTGGCATGAAGACTGTCATCAAAACAAAGCTCCAAAGGTTTATATTTCAAAAGAATATTTTATTAACATTTCGAAATAATCTATTAAACAGCTGCAATTTGAGGAGCGTGTACTAATATTTTCAGTTCCATTCACTTGCGCGTTGTCTCAAGGACACGCCCACAATAGCATGATATCATGAATATTCGCGTAAGCGCCACCCAGTGGAACAGAATATTTCAGGAACCGAATATATTGTAACACCGGCCCGTTATATAGGCAGTATAGGCAAATGCTAAGGGCGCAATCTCGCTAGGGGCGCCAAAGAGGCCGGATGCGTGGACAGGGGCGGATCTACCGGGGTGGCATCTGCCACCCTAAGAAAAGGCTTTGCCACCCCAAAATTATCACAGAATAAAATAAGCAGTGTTTCAAGTACTGCTTTTCAGGAGCGGCACTTCAATATGATGCCTAAAAAAATTGCTTAACGCAAAGTAATGGCAAGAAAGCACGTCTTTCAGTAAACTGTGCATGATGGTTGCACGCAGCGCGCCCAGTGTGATTCATTAACAAATGACTCTTATGAACCGATTCTTTGAGAGTCAAAAACACAGCGCAGCCAAGTTCACTTACGATTTTTTTCCATATTTGTACGTGATTCGGAAAATACTGCTTCCCGGCTAACTCAGAAGTCCTGTGAGAAATGTAGTCCCATCCGAATATGTCTGAGATTAATTTTCGTAATTTTTTGGTGAGCTGATTCAGCGACCGCCCGCTCCACTTTCATCATGCATAAAGGTAGCTTATTTTTGCCATCCGACGAACCAATAACATGAAATCAATACGGAGATCCCGATGATCCGATCACAGAAACTAATAGCAGAGTTGGGGTAAGAATCTTAACATATTTTAGTTTTTCTCGATTGCTAAAACATTATAAGTGATTCAGTTGGTCCAGTTTCCCAAACCATTCGTTCAGTTATCAAAACAAAGACACATTTCTCAAAACATTTAACAATGACAATATTAGGTAGCAAAACTGATGACACACCAGTCAAAATCTGAGAGAGCTGAATGAATAATTTACAGGGGTTTTAAACTTACACAGGTACCAGTAGGCTACTTTAGATGAGGGAAATGTCACGTTGTACACCCTCAATGTTGTGATTGTCAACTTTCTTTGTAGCCATTTGTTATATGTGTAACGTTACTGTATTTTTTTGCAGCGATGAGAAATGATTGCCTAGGGATATAGTCTAATGTCAGAAGACCAATACACTGCTATAGTACTGTATACTGTAATGAAATTTAGCCAAATGTGCAGAGGATGCTGAATTTACTTTTACTGCAATTGACAGTATACTGTATTTTGGTGCATACCAAGTTCATACTTATTTTTCTCATGCTTTTCATCTACTGCGAGATCAATTTATAATAGTAAAATGAAAAAGAGGTATTTTTGTTACAGTGTTATATGAATTGATCTCACTAGTGTTCACTGGGCAGTGCAGTAGTCTGTGTATTTGTTATGTTTTATGTGTCATCTGATGCCAAAGTTTGATTTTGTCAGACAAGAATAAGTTTTTGGCTAGAACATTTTATTTTGACCTGGACGTTTGAGGTTTGTGCAAGTTGGTGTATAGTTTTGATATTGTATTTTGCTGTGAGAAAATGTTGAATTGTTTCATGAATTGTGCGTTAGCAATCAAGAAAAACAATAGAGACTGAAAAGTTTTAAGGACAAATTTATGTTGGCTTGTCGTAAACCCAACTTCAAGTCTTGTTTAAAAAATGTAAAAACTTTGGTCATTTAGGCCAGAATATAGATGTTCTGGGTGATTGCTAAAGTGTTGCTAGGTGGTTGCTAGGAGATTCTGGGTGGTTGCTAGGCTCTTGCTATGCAGTTGCTGGGGTGTTGCTAGAGTATGTGGTTGATAGGGTGTTCTGGGTGAACACACACAGACATTCCCACCTCTGTTAATAACAGAAACTCAAAAATTGTTCTGTTGCTCTTTAACTTGCACTAAAATGTGATTCAAACCATTGAAGTAGCCTGTGTTATATTGATAAAACTGCTCATCTCCTTTAGTGATACAAGCTCAGACTCATTTAGAAGTTTTTCATATAGTTTATTTACTTGGTGCCAAGATGGATATTGAAATTTTGTTATTTATTAATTTTAAACAGTATATAGATACTTTCTGGTAATGCAATGTTTGTGAACAAAATTGTGTATGTAAGGCTATAAATCTCCAAAAACTATGCATGAGCGCTTGCTTTGGTATTGCCACCCCTCATAGACCAAGGGGGCGCCAAAAAAAATCTTGCCTAGGGCGCCAAAGAGGCTAGGGCCGGCACTGAATACATTTCTCTCTGGTTTTGTTTGGCAGTAGTACTCTTTATGGTTATTAGAAGAGCAGAAATTAAAATCACAAAATTAAAAATTAAAATTAATATGCACAGACTAAATTTTAATTGGCAAGATGAATCTAAACTCAGTAATTGTCCCAAAGTATATTGATTTACCCCATTACATTAGTCCATTACAGTTACGATCATAAAAATACACTTACTTGTAGGTTTGAAACTGTACATAAGGCACATTTAATGTCCAACATCAAATATTTTAGCGAAATGTATATTTTAGAATTAAAAAATGCGCTTCTATTGCGTCCCGTCTGTTTAGCGCGCATGCGCGCAGCAGCGCTCGTTCAGTGTGAAGTTTAGCCTCAAAATGGAAATATTTGCATTACTTTCTAACATTTACAGATGGAGAATAAACTTGTGAAAAGTAAGTTATGCACTAAGGAAAACACCATGTCTCCAACGCATAAAATAGCACAAAATGTATGCCATTTCCTATGGTGGATCGATTTGATCCATGATCGACCTCTAGGGCTGCTTAAGAAAAGCGTGCACGCTAAATTATCTTGACTAGGTGAACCTGGATCGAATTAGCGGGACTGCGTGAACTTGAGTTACCTTTTATGAAACCGTTTTAGCCCAAACTCATTTGTTAGGTTAATTCAAGTCAGGTTTGGGAGTTTAATCCTCGCTTTTCTTAGCATCTTTTATGAAACAGCCCTCAGACCTCTGAGGACATTATAGTTGCCCTAGAATACCAATACATGAAGGTTTGTCCTGCTTTAATTTTTTGAATGTTTTTAAGTCATTATGCAGAAATTATTCAGAAAGGATCATGTAGACTCACACAGACATCAAGAACACGAAGTTATACAAAAATGTAGGCTATATATTTTAATATTAGCAAAATGCACAAGAGTTACAGAAGGCCTCAGTGTGTTTTTTCATGCCCAATGAAACATGTTCAGTGTATGATTCACTGAATGACACTTGAGCAGCTCAGTTCAGAGTCAAAGTGAAACCGGCAGTGGTCTGATCTATTTACATCTGAACAGAGATGCGGTTTGATCTGATGCCTGGACTAATAGTTTCATCAACAGTAATGTGTGGAAAAAAATATAAAAACAACAAAAAAATACACATACATTTTCTGAAGAAAATGTGAATGGTGTGTGCTGTGTGCAACTACCCTACACTGCCTCAGGTAGAAAGAGCTCACACCAATGTCTCTATGATACTTCCATCCAAATGGGAGTCTATATAAATTGTTGCTAAGGTGCTCTAAATGGTTGCTAGGGTGTGGTTTGACAGCTTCACAATAATCCTGAGAAACTGATTGGTTGGCTGAGTAAAATGAACCCATCCTCATGTCTCTACATAAGCAGTTTACCATAGCAAAGACGTGTGCACACTTCCTGCGGGTAATTTTGGCCAGCTCTTAAACCCCAGAGGTAAAATTAAACCCCATTGCCAGCCTCTTTAAATGTGATATCCCACATTTCGACGAAATCCTGGCTCTGAGCTATGACCGTCAAAGTTCATCCCTATGTTAAGTCAATGCAAAAAAAAAAAAAAAAAAAAAAAAGCTGCATGATTTGATACCTCATTCATGGGTCTACAACACAAACACTATTTATGCAAGAGAACAATATGATGCTTTGCTTCACAAACACCACTAACTAGAGTCAGTTTTATAATCAACAACGATACAGAACTTAAAAAGTACAACATGTAAAATAAACAACACTGTCTGACACTAAGAACAGTATAAGACTTGAAAGGAGAATGAAGAACATTTATAACTAACACATGCAAGAGTAGCTTGTAGCTTTTGGTGGTCAGATCCGGTGGTGAAGGATTCACACGCAACACTACATTAATATCACTGTTCACACTGTTGTGCTCAATCTGTCTCTCACAGTGAGTGTTCATATTTCAAACACTGTTATCTGAAGATGGTTCATCTGTTTATTTGGTGCTACATGTGGCATATGGCTGGTAAGTTTATTTCTTTTAAGACATTAAATCTTGCTTTAGTTTTAAAATAATTGGCTACTTTTTAATCAGCCGAAGGATTTGCGTTCTCTGTTATTCCTAAATAGAAGATGCAAATTAAGCTGAAAATAAAATGAAATATATTAAATGAAATGTTGACAAAATGATTGACAGGCCAGTTTACGGTGACAGGATGTGTGTGACTATGTGACAGAGCGTCTTTTAAAAACGCAGTTTAATGATGTGTTAGTTTGTCCCAAAGCTTGACTACTCTTCTGATACACTCTCAAAGTACAATATGTACTTTTTCTTCACAAAAAGCGTAAATACTTTTAGGGTGTAGTATAAATATAGGTGAATTGGGACACAGCACATCTGTTGTATCCTTCATTGCCCATGAAACAAAGGACGCTTTTGGAGGAGCCTTCGAATTGGGACAACCTTCATCGTGCCACAGTGACACAATCAGCCTTCGAAGGATGCAGCTGTAGTGTACCTTTAATGAAGCTGACTACACTGGGCACGCTCAGTTGCTAACTCAAATGATAAAATTCAGACATTTTCCCTATAAATTACACAAAAATGACTCTCCATCACACAATCGCACCTCTGTCACACACCAGTATGTTTTTATAGTATGAATGTAGAGTACTCTGGGCATACTGTATCTCAGTGGTGTGCGTCCATATAAGCTGCGAATGCTCTGCATACCCAAGCCATTCATGGACTCGGCTAATATTAACATTATAAATTAATAAATTTAGTTGGGCAGTTTGACTCTTGGCTTTTTGTGTGAGTTTGTGCTCTTTGTAACAGTGTTTACCAGAAAACCAGAAACAAAATGATAGAGTGATATAGATATAGTCAGTTGTATTTGTGTTTCATTTTCTGAGAGTTCAAGCATGATGCTGAACCAACATCACATTGTAACATTGATTCAATGCCATTACCATTGATTTTTTGTTGAAATTTTAACATTTTTTCAAAATTAATTGCGGGTGCAAAAGTGATATTGATTCAATGTGGTTAACATTCACACATTAACATTGATCTAACATTACTTCAATCATTGCTTGCTATCTGGGTTGTTTGAGGTGTACCATAAAGCCTACATGATAAAAATGTTGGCAATGCATATGTAACTCTCCGTAATTTATTTATTTGCCAAACTATGGTAATTTTATTTAAATCTGCCAGTTACGGAGACTTCCGGGTGAGATGATTTACTGCAGCTTTTTTGCCTTTGTGCTTTTGTTATGGAGCGTCATCAATGTCCCGCGTTCTCATTGGTTTGCTGGTCTACGGCGGATTTCATGGCAGGATAAGCTGTGAGCGGATCACTCGCTCAAGAGGAAAAATGAGCTGCTGCCAGATCTCGATCACCGAAAATCACATTGCATTTGATACAAAATTAACTAAAATAAATCACATGGGGAAAAAAATCATAACTAAAACTTTTTTCATAGTATTTCATTTTCTCCATAGGAAAATGTATTTTTTATGAAAACTATTTTTTACAAAAAGTCTGCGTTTGTTAAAGTCATTAGTTTGCATAATTTCAGGTCCAACATATTAGAAATACTTTTCATGTTTCTGTCTGTTCATCAGGTGTGTTTGGTGATTCAGTGTCAGTGATGGAGGGAGATTCTGTCACTTTATACACTGATCTTACTGAAATACATGAAGATGATGAGATACTGTGGAAATATGGAGCTGAAAACTCTCTGATAGCTGAAATCAGTAGAGTTGATCAAATCTTCTCCACATATGATGATGTTCTTGATGGGAGATTCAGAGACAGAGTGAAACTGGACAATCAAACTGGATCTCTGACCATCACAAACATCACAACTGAACATGCTGGAGTTTATAAACTAGATATAAGGGGAGCGAAACGATCATCAAAAACATTCAATGTTTCTGTCTATGGTGAGTAGAGATCATCTGTCTTTTTTCACATACTTAAATTTTATAATTTGAGTGGAACATTGTTGATTAGATTTATACAGATTTCTCTTTATTCTCTCGTGTTTTTCAGCTCGTCTGCCTGTTCCTGTCATCAGCAGTAACTCTTCACAATGTTCTTCATCATCATCATCAAATTGTTCATTGGTGTGTTCATCTGTGAATGTGAGTCATGTGACTCTCTCCTGGTACAAAGGAAACAGTTTATTGTCCAGCATCAGTGTGTCTGATCTCAGCATCAGTCTCTCTCTACCTCTGGAGGTGGAATATCAGGATAAAAACACCTACAGCTGTGTGCTGAACAATCCCATCAGCAACCAGACTCAACATCTGGACATCACTCACCTCTGTCACACATGTGCAGGTACGACAGCAACGATAATATTCACTGAATTACTTTGTTGATTTTACAGAGACTGATAAATTAAGATGCCAGAAATTAAAGAGCTTCTGCCATAATTTATTTATGTCTTTCTAAACAGGTTTGATTTGTTTTCTTTTGTGGAACACAAAATTTTGGGTTTGTGACCACTAAAATCAGCTTGTTGAAAACCACAATTCTGTTTTTTGGTCTTTTTTTTTTTCTTCCAGAAGAAAACATCCACAACACCCATTATTGTGATTCTGTTGAGGCTGTGCTCCGATTGGTCGTCACTGCTCTGATGGGCGTGGCTGCTGCGGCTGCTGCTGTTCTTCTGGTCAATGACGTCAGATCGACAAGAGGTTAAATGGAGGAAACAGAACAGATATTATAAATATTGTGACATATATGAGAGTTTTAATCAGTAAAGATGAAAATATGTGTGGTTTAATTGTTTAGTGATGCGAAAAAAGCTTTTCTCTCCAATGCTCATCTGAACTGGACTGTAAAAGGTTCATTACCCGAATCTGGTGTATTGGGGCCATCTGGTGGCCAAAACGATGAATATTCTTATCATTTAATTTCATTCTTTAATCGCATCCATTTTACTTTAATTTGTTAATAAATTATTTTAACTGAATATTACCTATCAAACTGATTTTTATCTAAAAATCACATATAGGCCCCAATTTTAATCGAGGGGGTGTCATAATAAAAATAAACCTGTACGAATAATGAAGATTGATTAAAAACTTAAAAAATTTTCTGTGTATTCAGTTTATTTAACACCACACAGACAGTGTAAATGTACACATTAAAACCAAAGTTCATTAGAAGACATTATGATGCAACAGTGACAGACCCATTTTTCAGCACAATTAATTCTGGATGTATTTTCCCTATTTATTTTCTCCATAAGGACTTCACTAAGACTTCACTAATCCATCAACCAAACTACTAACCTCCAATATGATTACAGCATTATAAAGTTTGGTCTGAAGCACATAATAATAATAATAATAAATAAATAAAGGTTTAAAACTGTGTGCTTAATGTCTTTTATGATGGGATTACCTACAATCCCACAATGCAACATTTTGCCATGATTCTATGATTGATTTTTCTTCAGGATTATGTGACGTTGTGTCTGTTTTTATGGTACAGAGTAATCGTATTCATTGATCTGCTTCAGTGAGATGAAATGAGTCTTTGTTAAATCTGTTAAATGGCCTATTTAGGTGTTGTTGTTTTTTTATCCTACTAATAATCACACATATGCTGTATATATTCAGCAAGAATGCCCAATTGTATTTGTGATTTAAGTACATGACAAATTTACATTAACGCATGCACTTTAACAAAATGTTTTTGTTGTTGTTGTTTTTTTACAAACTTTTCAACAACCTTCACCCGTTCTGTTTCTGAATTCTTTTACAAGCACTTAATACACAACCACAACTGCTGATGTTCCTCATGTGTTGCTCTGGGTAAAAGATCTGCTGAAGGATTACATGTACAGCAGGTTTAGAAGTTTTGAATAAATTTCAGTTCTAAATGCTGTTTGTTCAATAAGCTTCTTTACAATAGAGGGAACAATAGGGAACAACCCCTTCTGTGTAATTAAAGTTGTGTTCATTAGGTCTCAGACAGATTATGGAGGACGAAACCTGCAAAAACAATACATAAATAAATAAATCCACAAAATTATAAAGAAATATATAAATAAATGTGCAAATAAATGTATAAAAACACATATTCCTGCATAAATAAATACATAAATATATATATTTTTATTTGTGGCAATGCATTCTGGGAGCCATGGATGAGTTTTGATTGATTGATTGATTGAGTTTTGATTGGTGCACCCAGAATGCACTGCAGCATGAAGCTTTTTGATTGTCACCATTGTTGAGGTTCATACACTGATTCTTGATATCAGTGTGTGTATGAAAGTAGCTGTAAATCAAAACTTACTGTCCAGCATGTGTTTTACTGTCTAATCAGATTGTCATGACACTGCTGGAGCAAATGCAGTATCACGTGATCAGCAGAAAGTTCAGAAACACTAATAACACTAAACCAGAACAATCAGTGATGAGAGTTCAGATATGATGAGTGGAACAAACCAGTCTATGATGTTTATATTATTAATAAACAGCACTTTATCTCTTTTCTGGCTTTTTTTTATCACAACAAAACATGGTTTAACTAAGAAAATGTCAAATTATGAGCTGTGGTATTGAAAACTTTAGTTAACTTTAGTTAAGTATAATTTAATAAAGTTATTCCAACTACTTGGAAATACTTTTGTCAAGTTGAAAGTACTTAAAATTCTAAGTAAATACAATTTAACTGAGTCAGTGCAAACTGATAACTCAAAAAGTTAAGTTAAAGAAACTACCTTTTTTCTACAGTGTAGATTTGTTTTTCCTTCCAAGAAGTCCACATGCACTGTTGTCATTCTGAAGCTGTGATCCGATTGGTCCGTCTCTGCTCTGGTGGGCGTGGCTACTGTGGCTGTTCTGGTTTATGACATCAGATCCACAAGAGGAGGAGACAAGAAACATCTTAAAATCTTAAATATTGTGATATATCTCCGCATTATGATCTATAAAGAGTTAAATATATGAAAAGATTTTCCAATACGGATATCAAATAAATGAGAGGTTTAATGTGTGGATGTAAATGGATTTGTCAAGTTGATAAAAAAATGCAAATGTTTTTTATTTTATGTGGAAAATTAAACCACACTGTGGAAAGAAATGACTATAAATATAATATTTATAGTAATAAATAATAATAATATAATATTTTACCAATTAGTTTTCAGATTAGCACAATTACATTCCAAATATTAAATTTTTTATTAAACAGAATGCTGTCTCTTTAATTAGGTTTAATATTTTTTCTAACATAAATTAGTTTTTATTCATAAACATTCAAATTCATATATATTTTAGGAAGGATTTATAAGCTGGCGATGACTTCAGCGCTTATATAGCGCATCACTGTGGACAAACTATGAACAACAACTGTAAAGATATTCTTTCTGTGGTTAAATATGTGTGTGTATTTACCACAGATAAAGCAGATGAACTAAAATAAAGACCCATTAAAATTTAAAAAAGAGAGAAAGAAACAGAAAATTGATGTAATACCAAAATATAAGCAATTACCTGTAAATTTAACAACAACAGGTATTTCATTGTATAATGACAAAAAGGGAAATTCTGTTAAAAAACAAAACAAAAAAAAAAACCCTGTAAAGTTACACTTGGCCCTGCGGCCACATGTTTTCTAAAGTTTATTTATAAAACACATTCACAATAATAAATTCAAAGTGCTATCAAAGATGGTTTAAAAAATAACCACCACAATAAAATCAAAGAATAAAAATGATTACAAATCTATTTACCAAGTTACAGTTAAAAATAAATCAAGAAGAATACATAGTATATAGTACACAGATAAAGTGCAGTAAGTAGGACGTACAGTGGCAGAGTGTGTTTAGAGTCTGGATTTGAATCTGTTGGAGCACATCTGATCTCTTCTGGAAGCTGCTGCAGCTGCAGTAACCGCTAAAAACAGACTCTCTTGCTTTGAGTGAACCCTTAGTATTTCTAACTGATGTGCTCCCATTGGTCCTGAGTGATCTGTTTATATTCAGTGAGCATATCTGCAGTGTCCTGCATGAGGTCCAATAGACCATTGAGTGATTCATAAACAAGTAAAAGTACATTCAAACAGGCTGCTGTTTTCTCTTTCTCCTGGCAGCAGTGCTGTGTAAGAGCTGCAGCTGTCTCAGGGTCTTTTTGGGAAGGCCAGTGTTGATCTGTATTGACTATCCAAGGGCTACACACCAAAAAGTAACTGATTATATGTAATCTAGATTTTGTAACCCTAAAAATGTTGTTTTAGAAAAAGAAAAATAATAATAATAGTAATCCTGGCATCTGTGGTTGCCAGAATAATTCTGTAAACAAATACAGTAAAAATGTAAACATATTTACAGAACAATCTCTCACTTTTACAGTATAAATCTGTACAAATAAGAAAACTGCAATTTAATCCAACAACGCACACTGCTGCTAAAATCTATTTTGTATCTTTAACATATTCTGACAAACACCATAATAATGCAGGTGGTAAAAGAGAAAGCCACATGAAGAATCATGAAGTTCATCACAAGTGTTTCCAGAAGCTGAATTATACTAGGATATAGAAGGTGAAGAGTCATTCACGCAAACACAACACCATCATGATGACACACACGACACTTGAATAATGCAATAAACATTAATTAAACAACAGAAGATGGACAATAAACTCTAATGTACATAACTAATATTTGGATAATAAAAATATCAAGAAACATGATTATTTAAAAGAAATACTTTCAAATGTGAAGTGTCACACAGAGGGAATTCTGGGAAAATCATTTTATACAGATTTTACTTTGATTACCTCTAAAAACTGTACATTTAACAGTATTTAACAGTAAAAAGTACTGTAAAAGTTACTGTATATAGTATGAGAATAAAATTACATTTTTTAACAGTATTTTACAGTTTTTAAAATTATATTATTTTTACAGTGCAGATTCCAAAAAGCACTTGTAATTATATTACTTTTTAGATACTCATAATCAGTTACATTTTTATTGATTACATGATTACTTATTTTTCCCAACATTCCAAGAAATTATTCAAATTCATTGAATCTCCATATTTTTTTTTTTATCTTTTACATTTTTTTTTCATAAAAAAGAGTTTTATTTTTAGTTAGTGTATTATTTTTTTTTTGATTGTTTTTATTTTCAAATTATTTATTAATTATAATTAAATTTTTTATGATTAAACAAATTTTCTTTCTCTTCTAATCTTTTTTTTTTTTTTTTTTCAATATGGTACATTATACCAAGGCACTTCAAGTAGTTTAATTCGAGGGCTAGATTATCAAATCAAAAAGTTGAGGTGGGCCAGGATGGTGGATGGGGTTCTGATTGGTTGCAGATGTGCACAAAACAGAGGAGTCGTTTGATAACTTTGTAATGAACTGGTTCTAAACAGAACATAACACTCGCTCTTCCCTTTTACGTCTCCAACCCCTTTACCATGTCCATTTTCAAACATCCGGCTCCCGTACATATATGAATAGGTGCAACACACACATATTCTACATTGGTAAAATTATTTTATTATTAGGCTTTAATGAAAATATTCTCACCATGAGACTTGGTAACCACAGGTAAAACCATACAATGGCTACTCACTACCACTGTCAAATGATATTATATCATGATATGTTTTATAGGCCTATAAAAAACACCCAAACACAGGTACAAACGACACCTTAACAAAGACATGAATTATATATTCCCCTACCCACCTAATAAATATTGCAATATAAATGACTATAACATAGTTTTCAATATAAATATTCCACATTTCCACAAACCATGGTAAATGTTTGTAAGGGTGGTGATTTTGGGATTTAAAAGGCTTCTATCTTCATTCATATTTCTCCTGTTTTCCTCATCAGTCTTGTTGGGAATGTTGAGGCTGTTTCATCCGATTTAAAACTAGTTTAATCATCGAGTGATTTGTAGATTGTAACCGAGAGGTGTGTGTCGAAATGCTAATCTCACTTGATGTCGCAACGCTGTTTAATAATGGTATCCAGGAATAAACGCAGCTCCTTTAAGCTTCCATTCCGTTATCCACTGGGCCGTGCTGCGTAGAGCAAAGTAAACTAGTGAAACACATGAAAACAGCGCTATTTGTTCTGTATTTGTTGTTACTGACCGAGAAACGTCTTACAGATGATTTGGTGACAGAGCGGTCCGAACGAATCCAAATAGTTTCAGATCATTCCTGACTTCCAGTCCTGGAGAGCCTCAGTCCTGCAGAGTTTCGCTCCAACCCTGATAAAAGTCACCTGACTATAGCTTTCTAATAATTCTTCAGGCATTGATGATCTTGTTCAGGTGTGTTTGATCAGGGTTGGAGCTGAACTCTGCAGGACTGTGGCTCTCCAGGACCGACGTTAAATCAATGTTATAAACAAGACAGGTCTAGAGCAAGGATGTCCAAACTCGGTCCTGGAGGGCCACTGTCATGCAGAGTTCAGCTTCAACTTACCACAACATACCTGACTGGAAGTTTCTAGTAAGACCTTGATTAGCTGGTTCAAGTGTGTTTCATTGGGTTTGAAGCTGAACTCTGCAGGACTGTGGCCTTCAAGAGCAGGATTGGACACCCCTGGTCTAACGTATTCAAAAAGTAGTCAGATGATATTACCTAAATGTGTAATGCAATAGATTACATTACTAACTACTGAAACTACCCAGATAGCAAGCAATGTTTGAAATAATGTTAAATCAATGTTATTGTGTCAACGTTAACCTCATTGATTCAATATCACTTTTGCACCCTCAATTAATGTTGAACAAATGTTGAAATTTCAACAACAAAAATCAATGGTAATGTCACTGAATCAATGTTACACTCTCAGAAAATGAAACACAACTACAACTGACTTAAAGCCACACTGCCTGAAATCAACTGAAGATAAAAGAAGACAATAAATCTCTCAAGATCTCAGCAGAAGCTCTTTTTGAGAATTAACACAGGTTTAGATGTTGATGTTTTAATGAAAATGTTTGGTCACCATTTTGGTGATCAGTGTTTCCTTTAGTTGGGCAGTTTGACTCTTGGCTTTTTGTGTGAGTTTGTGTTCTTTGTAACAGTATTTATCAAAACACATAATTTGTTGCAAAGAAAACCAGAAACAAAACGACTGAGTGATATAGTTTTCATCATCATAAAGCAAAATCATTTACTAACTGTTCTCCTGAGCAAAAGTGTATATTTGTTTTTAATAGGTTACATTCACCAACAATACTTTCTTGCTCCAGATCAGACATTCTGAATCTTCACTTTTAAAGTGCAAAAATTATTTTAAATTTTAAAATAAAAATCTTTTGACACACAGACAAATAACCACTTTTGGTCAGGAACAAGATTAGTAAACTACTCTGCTTTGTGAGACAGAAAACTATACCATCAACATTGTTTCTGTTTTTCTTTTTAACAAATGATGTGTTTCAGTAAACACTGTTACAAAGAGCACAAACTCACACCAAAATTCAAGAGTCAAACTGCCCAACTAAAGGAAACACTGATCACCAGAATGGTGACCAAACAATAAAACATCAACATCTAGACCTGTTAATTCTCAAAAAGAGCTTCTGCTGAGATCTTGAGAGATTTATTGTCTTCTTTTGTCTTCAGTTGATTTCAGGCTGTGTGAGAATAATTTTGTTGAAATTTCTTTTTTTTTTTTTCAACATTAATTGCAGGTGCAAAAGTGATATTGATTCAATTAGGGTAACTTTGACACATTAACATTGATTTAACATTATTTCGATTATTGATGCTATCTGGGTGAGGACTGACTCCAAAATCACACTGACTTGATTTTAGTTGTTTGAAGGTATGCGTTCACTTTGAGAACTTCATCTTCGTTTCCAATTGCAGTGACTTCAGTTTTGTCTTGTTTAACTGAATGAAGGTTTGGGTCATCCAGCTGTTATCTTCATCAGTGCACTGGCACAGGGACTCAATGGGGCTGTAGTTGAGATAGGGTTAAGTAGATCTGAGTATCATCTACATACACTCTAAAAAATGCTGGGTTGTTTCAACCAATGTTTGGTTAAAATCTGGACAAACACAACTGTTTTTTTACACTTCAAATGTTTTAATTGTTTTTGGGGTTTTTTGTCATACAACTTCTGGGCTGTTTGTCTTGTTGTGTAAAATGTTTCTCACGCTCATAAAACAGACTTCCACTGTGATTATGTTATCTGCTAGTGTGTGGAGGTGTTGCTCATCCGGCCTGCCTGAATCCACCGGCCTGCCCACCTGATGCTGTTTGTAGCGGACAAAGTATCTGCATCATTGATGGGAGGATTTCATCATCGAGTTTTCCCATTTGCCATTTGGGGTTTGCATTCGATTGGAGGGACTACTCTGGTTACTTAATTTTTACTCTGTTTTTACTTCATTTTTACTTTACTGCTCCTTCTGTTCAGATAGTTGGTCAGATATTTGTATATATTACACTCCTAACTATGCATTTCATTCAGATTTCGTGATCGTCTGTGGTGTTTGATGTGTATACTGTACTGTTTCTTATATTTGTCCTGTTTTTGATGTATTCATGTTTATTGTGTTACATCAGAAGACTTCTTGTTGTTTTTCCTCCCCCTTTTTCACATTTTATTTATGCTGCTTCCCTGGGTCGTAACAATTGATTATAAAGTGATTTGAGCTTGGGAAAACGATATATAAATTAAAGGTATCATCATTATTGTTATTATTTAAATAACTTTGTAAACCAACGATTGGGTTTGTCCATATTTGACCAAAACATGACTTGAAACAGCCCATCATTTTGTGAGGTATCATTATTTGGCTCAGTTGGAGCACAAACGTGTTGATTAGGAGCAGCGCAAGCACTGAGCCTTGAGGGACTCCACATGTCATGGATGTCCACTTAGGCTTATGGTCACCTATGGTCACAGTAACCCCCACCTTCTGACTATGACCTGGACCATTTTTATCATATGTATATTGGGATCCTCAAATCCCTCACATCACATCCGTCTTTCTCCTTCTGTAAGGAAACAATGAATCACAAGGTAAAGAGAGAGAAATCACATCTGCCATCAAGTTAATAAAATTCAGTTTAAAAGTGTTTTTTCTCATTTAGGTGACTTTGCTATAAATTCTATTCAGTCAGTGGGCATATAAATATACTAAACAGTTAATATACAAATACAACATTCGTTTTTCTGTCTTCTCGTGTAATCCCAGACTAACTGGATGATGCTGAGATCAGATCTGTGTGCATCATCCTATCTGCTTTTACAGCAAAACATAAAAATAACTGACTTAAAAATGTCACTTTTTGTAAAGGTTATAACATGCCCAAGACATTTGCACCATACTGTACTTTTTTAATGAAAATATTCCAAAAAGACACAACATTAGTGCTGTATCGTACCTTATTTAGACTTTCAACAGATGCTCAAGTTTGTTTTTCTCCTCTTCTGCTGTAAAGAAAAAAATCACAAACACAATTAAACACTAATTTTGCATAATAAATGTGTTGGTTTCCTCTTACTACAGTATCTGTAGGTGATACTTGCCATGTTTAGAGCTCCTGCGGCGATAGTAAATCACACCAGCGGTTACTAAAGCTCCACACACCAACAGAACAACAGCAACAGCTATTCCAACCATAAGACCTGAAAGCAGACCTGGACAGATGAAGACAGACAGACAGTAGAGTGAGTGAATCTGATTGTAATTGGAAATCCAGTCATGTGAAAAAGAAAGTACACCCTCTTTTAATTCTATGGTTTGACATATCAGGACATAATAAAAATCATCTGGTCCTTAGCAGGTTTAAAATTGATGGACAGATGAACAACAACACATGACATTAGAAAAAGACAGGACATGTATGGCATGTTTAGGAAGGGAGGAGAAAACATACTGCTGTCATGCTCTTGATCCTTCCCTATCTTGTTCAGTTCTTCATTGGTTTTGTCAGGAACAGACAGAGAAGCTGGAAAATACAAGAGAATAATAGTAAAGAAATAAAGTTTGGTATGGGCAGTCAGAAAAAGAGCCTTTTAGGACCAATTATAGTATTTTTTATATCATCTTACTGTTGAATTATTCACAAGGAATGTACACTGAAAAGGAGTGAACAGAGTCAGTCTAATTTTAGCAACCCAGAAATAATCTGTTCTAAAGCAGGTTTTATAAACCGGTCTGTAGACATTCAAAAATACTTCAGGGTAAACAACATTGACTCACCTCTGACGGAGACACTGAATGTTTTAATGGTGTCGCCAATGTTGCTCATTTTTCTGGTGATCTTTGTGCTGTCACACTTGCTGTTTCGGTTCAAGCTGTGGCTGGTTCCTGAGCTCTTGCTTTGGATGAAATTTGCTTCATAACGTCCAGCGTGTTCAGGTCTGGTGTTTGTGATGGTCAGAGATCCGGTCTCGTAGTCCACATTCAGTCTGCCGCTGAATATCCCGCCTTCACCATCATATAAACAGCTCTTACTGGGCTCTCCATTGATCAGAGCGATGAGAGTGTCATTAAAATACCACAGCATCTTGTCACGTTGTTGTTTGGTGACACCAGTGTTCAGAGTGACTGAATCTCCCTCCATCACTGATACCAAGCTTATTCCAGATGTGTCACCAACCACACCTGGAGACAAAGATGAACAATAATCACTTGTGTGTGAGTGTGTGCATTTGACAAGAAATTCAACAACACAGCAGTGTGTTAGATAATGAGAAAGCCAATAACCAAATATCCTCAATCATAAAGATCTCTGTGGTGGAGAAATAATTGTTTTACAGCCTAATTTTCCATGTAAATATAATACATCAGTGACTCAGAGTATATGCTGAACTATTATAACATTATTACTGAAGGTGAGGTAAACGTATCATAGCCTGCTAGTCACGCATAACAATTTACAGGACCATTTTGACCAGTCATGATTATAGGTGATTTTTGGACTTGTTCTCACTGCTGAAAAACATCTTAAGCCAGCCTAAGCTTGTTTGCTGGTTTTATAGTGCGCAGGTCTGTTTGCTGTTTTAAAAGAGTTTGTGCACTTAATATCCAGCGAACAGAATTTTGTTATAAGAGCATTCTCTAAATATTCAGTTTAAAAACATTCAAATTTTTTGACATTGCAGTAATGTTTTTATAAGGTATAATGTTCCTTAAATGTTCTTTCAACTTAATTTTGATTTAAAATTCAACATTGTAGGAACGTTGATTTGTAACATTCCAAGAACATAAAATGTCCAGTTTCCTTAATGTTAGTAGAATGTTATTTATTGAAGTGAAACATTCCTTATTGAATAAAGTAAGAACACAAACTACTTTCTTCAGCCACAGTTAACTGATGTTAAAACCTGAAACATCAACAACTCCACAAACAGCTAGCTTCATTAACCAGATGAATTTATTTCTGCATTGAAGACTTATGAGAATTCAGAGGTTTAGATGTTGATTTCATTCAGCATTAGATTGAGTCAGATCAGCATTTGCTTTAGTTGAGCTCTTGATCCCTGACTTTCATTGCATTTCTTCTTTTGCAGGTACATTCAGAAATAATTTCTACATTTATAAAACCTATCACCATGTCTGTTTTAAAAGCAGACAAATAATTTCATCAAAACCACTTAAACAGTTGCTTTTTCTGTAGTTATTTGAAAGAGTGTTTTGGGAAAATCATACCAATCTTTAAATAACAATCTAAAATTACTAATGTTCTTGGACATTTTTCTGTTCTTGGAATGTTGAATTTTAAATCTAAATTAAGTTGAAAGAACATTTCAGGAACATTACGTTCCTTTACAAAATAAATAATAATAATATGTTTAATTTAGCGCCTTTCCCAAGCTCAAGGAAAAAAAAAAAAAAATTATGTTCCCAGAACCAACACTGAATATTTGGAGAATGTTCTTAAAACAAAATTATGTTAGCTGGGTGTAGACCAACTACACCAAATCATGTGAAGAACATTTATTTGTGGTGTTACGTAAACAGGATCTTATGTATGCAGAGCATTTGAAAGATGCGAATGGATCGTTTCTCAGAAAATCACGTGATCAACAGCAACCATGAGTTTCGTTTTCTGCGTATGGAAACTTGTACTCTGATATCACCGCTGACACACATGAACAGAGGTCAGAGGAGGAATATACAGGAACAGGTCGCCCTTTAGAAAAATGTGCGTCTGTAAATATACTGTGGTCTAACACAGTTTAATCCGATTAATCACTTGCGAATGGAAGCTTAATTTCTGACAATGAATAATAAAAATAATAAATGTAAACTCAAAATTTTGTCTTTTTTTGCGTGATATAACTCGCAGCTGAGTTATAAAGTAAGAGTTCATTTACGCTGTGAATGTGTGTGATGATGCATTTAGGCTACACCTGTGCATTCAGTAAAGACATTTACCCAAAGCAGCTTTAGGCACACCACATAAACATTTTCAATCCATGCATTTTCTACACGAATGCATTTGCAATAATCATCAATGCATATGTTGAAACTACAAAGTCAAGTGACTTACCATCAACGAGAAAGACACACAGTGTGAGCACAAAATAGCCTCCCATTTGTTGTTGTTGTTGTTTTTTTTTTTTTGTTTTTTTTTGTTTAAATCGTTGTTGAGCTGATAAATCTATTGAATCGAGTCTTGAATATTGTTGCCTTTGTATTCTGCAAGGCAGAAATCCCCGGAGCTGTTTGTAAATAGGCTACAGAGTAACCTGTTTACATGATGGTGAAGGTTGCGATGTTACAGACAGCATGAAAACGATAGTAACGAGGTGTGCTTTTATTTCTTGAGTCACATAGGCGGGGCAGATCATATCACATCATGTCAGGCTAAGGAAAATATCTACAACACACTTTTGACCAGTCATGATTTAAGCGAATATGTTGGACTTTATTTATCGAATTCGTTACCCCTGCTGAAAAACATCTTAAACAATGATATTTTAGCTCATCAGTGAACATACATCGTGGTGGAAATGAAACCTTGTGAAGCTCTGAGGTTGTACTGGGAACAGCGCCAGCTGCTGACGGTAACAGCCATAAATCATATCTAAGTTCCTTGTTCAGCCTCTTATCGTTTCTCTGGAAATTACGTGATGGACGCCAGCCAAGTTTCGTTTTCTGACCAATCGCTTGCCACTTTTAAGTTTTCAAAGCAGTATGTTGTTTAATTTATCAATATAGCCTATATATAATATACGTAATAACATAAATAAAATACATAAAATATATATACGTAAACTATAAAGTAGAAAAAAAATATTGATCAATTAAACAACAAACTGCTTTGAAAACGTTCAAAGTAGTCTACACTCCACATAATTCAACCAACCAAATTTAAATCCCTGAAAAAACAGATCTGCTCAAACTCCTTTCAAACCCAGCAAACAAACTTTGGTGGTTTAAGATGTTTTTCATGCATTCCAGGATTTATGGCTGTTCCCAGTACATCCTCAGAGCAAGGTTTCATTTCCACCATGATGTAGGGGAGCGCAGGGCACAACCTAACGCTTTTTGACTTTCTCAGTTTGTGTAAATGTAGCCTACTTTAGGTTCAGGTAATTTCTTTTGTTCCACATTAAATTCACAAATGTCTGGTACAAATATGTGGCTTTGTTTCATTAAGTACAAGTGTATGTTTTTTTCTTTATTTCTCCCCGGAAGCAGGGAAGTGAAATGTGACAACATGCCCTGTAGGTGGGCACATTGTAACATGTGATGGGGCATGTTGTAACATGACCATTTGACAGCTAAAAATGTTATCTGACTTATTTAAAAAATATACGTGACAAACTAAAATATTTTGTCAATAAAAGACAATTATTATTATTTTTCATATAAAATAATGGCATTTTATTTAGAAAATTCAAATTTAAATAATTTTGTGGTTTGACAGTGAACACTCATAGAACACGAGACAAATAGACAAGACAGTACAAATGCTGTAAATTTCTTGAAATAATATTTTCTGAATGTTCAGGTTCCTTCCTCTTAGTCAGAGGTGGGTAATCCAGGGGTCAAAGAGTAAAAGTCCTGCCATATTTTTATTCCACCCACTGAAGCATTAATGAGATAAATAAGTGATTAATTGAGTGATGATTGAGCATTATTGAAGACACCTGATGATAACAAGCAGAATCACCAAAGGAGAAAATCACAATTTTTAAGTTACCATCATCAAGGTCAGGGTTTGTTTTAGTTGAGCTCTTGACCCTTGACTTTTTAATATTAGATTTTGTTTGGACAGTTTTAACTGCATTAAAACCAACCAGAAAAGTAAAGTTAAAAGATGATCAGGTGGTGTTGGTTATGTTTTTACATTATTATTTGACCTGAACACATGTAGAGCCCAATCTCTGAGTTAGATTTACATTATTGATTACAGCAGCACTGTGATTCTACAGCAAAAGATCAGCTTTTACAATACAATTTTTTTTTAGAGTTCTGATTTAAAAAACAAAAGCAGAGCTCATTTAAACACACAGACATCAAGAATCATCCTGTGAATCTCAACAGTGGTGGCCATCATAAAGCATGTTGCAATGCATTCTGCATTCTAAAGAACTACCCAAACTGCTAAACAACAGATTGGAGTTTAAAATAATATCAGATTTGTCTAATTTTAAATAAACACAAAAACTCTTTTGTTCATTTTTTAGAGAGATGCTCACGGTCTAATCAGATTCAATGAACTATGCTAAGCTGTGCTAAAAGTGGTACCGCCAGACCCAGAGATTCGGCTGAATGGATTTCAAAAATGGTAAAACTAAACTGTTTAACTCTAGGGGAAGTTGGAAAATGAGCCTTTTTTTTTTTTTTTTTTTAAAGTGGAACGCTGGAATGTTCCTTTAATGGTGCCTGTATGTGATTTCTCAAAATTCATTGTTGAACATTGTTGAATATTTGAAATTCAACCCAAACAAACCCACCCCTCTCTTCATTGCTCCTGCCTCCAAACCTCACACTCCAATCCTAACCACCCTGCTCCTGAGTCAGGTCTCAAACCCCAGCCCGATCGCTGCTGGCAGGTGAGGCGAGTGCGCTAACAATGACACTAAACACCTCATTCTCTAGTGACACCAGTGTGCAGTGGTTTACCTGCTCAACTCTAACTATCTGGCCCGCTGATACAGACACAATGCGAGTGGATGTCTGTTTATTACAGCTTGACACGCAACAAATTTCTTTACGAAAAATAACAGCACAGATGATGAATGAATGACAAGGAAGCACACAAAATTGAACATACAGTACACCAGAGTAAATACAAACAAGTGCTCATGTTAGTTCACCATCAGCACAAGCAGCTCCAGACCCTGTGCTACTCACATGAGAAGCGGGATCAAAGCAGCCTCCACATCTGTTTTCAGGTCTTCCTCACTTCATCTTTCTCTCCAGCACTGGAAAGCTGTTACTAATATAAATGCTGGTCCTAAAGCGCTTGCCCAGTCATAAACCTTTCATTTCCAGTGATATTCTTTTGAGCTCTTTTGTATTGTGTCCTCATCTCTTCGTTCTGCAGTTTTTTTTTCTTTTTCAAATCTCCCTCTTGCTCCTTCTCTCTCCTCAACAGTCATAATGCCCCTAATGCTGATTGGTTACACATTTGTTGTTTGGTCTCGGCCCAAATAACTTCCAAATCAGGTGTACTTGAAATAATACTGAGTCCTTTAAGGTCTGGGTAGATTAGATGGTGCAGCAAAAACATTTCTCGAAATCAATGTGTTGGATGCAGGAGAAATAGACAGGAATAAAGATATAAGTGACTTTGACAAGGGCCAAATTTGTAATATGGCAAAGCGACTGGGTCAGAGTATCTCTGAAACGTCAAGGCTTGTGTGTTGCTCCTGGTCAGCAGTCAACATTTACCACAGTGTCTGAGGAGGGACAAACCACAAACTGGCGACAGGAGTGTTCGGACACCCAAGGCTTCATCGATGCACAAGGACAACAAAGGCTATCCCAATCTGGTCTGAGCCAGCAGAAGGTAAAAGTATAATGATGGTTATATAATGATCTCACTTTGCTGCATAGGAGGCTTGTGTAGACCAATGAGAGAGCCTATGACGACCCCTGTCCAACCACTGAAAGGGCATACAATGGAGCATGTGAGCATCTGAACTGGACCTTGGAGCAGTTGAATAAGGTCCCCTGCAAACAAGCCTGACCCTTTAGGAAGCCTCCAGGAAGCCTTAGTGTTGTTTTATTGAAAATCATAAAGTTTGAAATCATCAATAAAAAAGTGGGACCAGTAATGAGCTATTGCAGGCTTGTTTGCAGGTGTTGATTAGTTCCGGTGGATTCCTAATTTTCTTTTACATCACATGGATGGCCATGCACATGTGCAGCATTTATCTTGGGGAAAGTAATGCACCAGGATCACTGTAAGATGCTCTGGGCAAAGTTCTGCTGGGGAAACCATTGGGTCCGGTCATTCATGTAGACATAAATTCAACATGTGCCACCTACCTAAACATTGCAAACCAGGTACACCTCCTTAATGACAATGGACAGTGGCCTCTTTCAGCAGGATAATGCACCCTGACACACTGCACACATTGTCCAGGAATGGTTTGAGGAACATGATGAAGAGTTCAAGGTGTTAATCTGGCCTCCAAATTCCCCAGATCTCAATCCAACTGAGCATCTGTAGGAGGTGCTGAACCAACAAGTTTGATCCACTGCAGCTCCACCTCACAACCTACAGGACTTGAAGGATCTGCTAATGTCTAGGTGCCAGAAACCACAGCACACCTTCAGAAGTCCTGTTGAGTTCATGCCTCGGCGGGTCAGCGTTGTTTTGTCTGTACACGAATGACAAACAGCATATTAGGCAGATGGTTATAATGTTTTGGCTCATCAGTGTAATCTCTCTAAGCACAGCTATCTTTAATTCATCATTTTTAAAGAACATAAATAATATGGTATTGTTATCTGAAACAATGACTTTAAAGATATCTTGACCTGGACCTTGTTGAAATTAAGGACATGTGGCCATGCAGCAAAGTACACAAGAAAGAGAGAGAAAGGTGTAGCGCCCTCTACTGTCCTAACCCGGGTAAAAGGAATAATTTTTTGGCATTATATACATTAAATGTGTTAAACTGGCAGAACTAGTCAAACGAGTGTAAGACAGAACAAAGTAAGTACTCACTGATTCTTTGTCACAGGAAGCTCGCCAAAATAAAAACATGAGCATTGTGTGAACTTAACCCTGACAGTAACAGTCGGATCTGGGCCGACTCTATGTTGCTGTCAGGGAAACTATTGTAATGGACTGAATTGGGATACAATTCCTGGAGTAACTTTATCCTGTGAATGTGTGTGATGATGCATTTGCATCTATGCATTCGGCAGAGACATTTATCCAAAGAAACTTACATTGTGTGCCAGTACACTTTTTCAGTTCATGCATTTTCTGCATGAATGCATCATCTATATATCAGTGAGAAACACTTGATTTGCAAAGAGGCCTGAATGCTTTCAACTGAAAATAGAAAATTTATTACAAGGTAAACAACATTTTCAGCCCCCCACTCTATGGTTGCGTTCAAAAATAGACAAGATTTTTTTTTTAACCACAGACCCGTATAGAAAACCACAGCGCATGTTTTCTCTAGCGCAGAGAACGGACACAATTCACCAAAAGCGACATCAGCGACTGTGTCAAAGTGAAACTTTTGTGGTCTCATTTATTTACAAAGAAATAGCAGTTTGGCATAATGGATGGAAAAACATGTATTGGACACAAGTTGATGCATGTGTCAGTAGTTTGTGGGTAAAGAGTGTCTTCATTTCCTCTCCTGTCGATAAGAACCTCACGGTCAGACTTCCTTTTTCACGAATAAACATGCTTTACAGACACTGATGTTTCAGAAACAGTCAAATAAGAGTCACAGGTTTACACATTATTCTTACACATCATTCATCACTTATAGACACTTATATATGTCACACATTATAAATGAAGTTATAATTTCATTCAATGACATTAATTCTTCCTACACACATGCAGAGAGAGAGAGAGAGAGAGAGAGAAATATTCGCCAAAAAAAAAAAATCTAAAATAATAAACTTCCAATATCATTTAACATCTTCCTGTGCTAGAATGTTTTCTGCCAGCATACAGTGAGTCTTAATAAATGCTACTGTAGTGTGATTTTACAGTGAAACCCAGTGTGTGTTCAGTGAAGGGTGGTCGAGTCCTGCTGGGGGAGGATCCACACACACACACACACACACAATATATTAATATCAGTTCTGTCAAATCTGAACACACAGCTTTCAGAGATTTTCACTATGATGATACAGTGCTCAGAGAAAATGGTTCATTTTGGAATTTTGTGCTTGTGTTTGAGGCAGCTTCATGGTGAGTTGCAAATGAATGTTTAGTGTGTTTATGTAGCAATGTTTTATTGAGTTAGTCGATGCTTTGGTTTTTATACAAAGTAATATGATAGATTTATGATGTTTTGGATTCAGGTCTGTCATTACAGATCACATTAGAGACAGATTCAGTCAGCTGTTAATAAGCTCATCAAATGTATTAAAAAAGTTGACGTGTGAATATCCCATTAAAATATGTGAAGATAATATAGTTTAATAGTCTCAAGGTAGAAAATTATTCAACATTATTTTCTTTTAGATGTGTGTGTGTGTTTAGCAAAATCAGTGAGCAAACATTTTGGAACCATCAGAATTTCTGATCGCAAACTGCAAAGGTCACGAGTGTTATTATATAATGATTTACCTTTTAATCTGACAAACTCTCTGTTCATCCAGGTGTGTTTGGTGATTCAGTGTCAGTGATGGAGGGAGATTCAGTCACTTTATACACTGATCTTACTGAAATAATGGATGGTGATCTGATTCTGTGGAGGTTTGGAATGAAAAACACTTTAATAGCTGAAATCAATGTACAGGCCGACACTATCACTGTATATGATGATGATCCTGATGGGAGATTCAGAGACAGACTGAGACTGAACAATCAAACTGGATCTCTGACCATCACAAACATCACAACTGAACACAGTGGGTGTTATGAACTACAGATGATCAGAAATATGAGCAAGAGTTTCAATCTAACTGTCTATTGTGAGTTTAATATGGCTTCCATTATTTGTTAATCACTTTTAAGTAGACATATCCTAAATATATGATTTTTCAATGTTAAAATTGTAAATTCTAAGATACACAATTTTTGATGTTCCCTTTTCAACCTCCTGAACACTTTTCTTTTTTAGAAAATTTAATTATTCTGATACTGTCGTCTCTGTGTAATTTTTCATAAATCTGAAAATCACAAATTCAGCAGATAGCATGATCTACTCTGATGTTTTCCAGCTCGTTTTTCAGCTCGTCTGCCTGTTCCTGTCATCAGCAGTAACTCTTCACAATGTTCTTCATCATCATCATCATCATCATCAAATTGTTCATTGGTGTGTTCAGCTGTGAATGTGGGTCATGTGACTCTCTCCTGGTACAAAGGAAACAGTTTATTGTCCAGCATCAGTGTGTCTGATCTCAGCATCAGTCTCTCTCTACCTCTGGAGGTGGAATATCAGGATAAAAACACCTACAGCTGTGTGCTGAACAATCCCATCAGCAACCAGACTCAACATCTGGACATCACTCACCTCTGTCACACATGTTCAGGTACGGCAGAGCTGATATAAGCGTTTATTACTGAGTTGATTAAAGACTAGAACTGGTTTTAATGATTGGTCATAAAACAAATGTTCATCATTTTATTGCTTAAAAATGACATTGATTCCTAATTGTTAAACTATGTTACTTCTTTTGTTTTTACTCAACATATCTGTTTACAAACATCTCTGTTAAATGGATTATTTATTTACACATGATGTTGTTGTTGTTGTTATGTCCCATAAGCTCGGATCCGAGTCTTGGTGACTTGATAGACATAAGAATTAAAAATGAATTGGTTTTGCACTAGTCTGATGAGATCCTCCAACGGCTGTCCTGTCATTGTTGTAATTGTATCTCATTGATGATCTTCCTCTGCACCTTTTACCCTCAGTCATCCCATTCATGAAATCCTTTTCACTGAGCTTTCCATTGTGACCAAAGTACAACAAATGCAGTTTCATCATTTGTACTTCGAGTTGCATTGGTTTGTTTCCCTCCATGATTAACTTGTTGGTTCATCTCATCATTTTTTTCAGTGTTGTGTTGTCGGCATACCTCCGACTGTTTATCATATTTGTATACATATAGAACATCACCATCCTTTGCTGCCTTTCAGGCTGAGATTAAAACATTTGATCTTTACTTTAACCCACAGTAGAATGGGATAAGCTAGAAACTTTGAAATGACTTTGTTATAAAGCAGTAAAATACTTCTGATGTTCGCTTATCACTAGATCACACTAATATCTGTCTCTCTCTATAGTTACAGACTCAGTCTCTCTGATAGTGCTGATCTCTGCTGGATCTCTGTTGATTGTTGCTGCAGTCGGGATCTGCTGTATCTGCAGGAAATGTAGAAAAACTGATCAAGGCAAGCGTCAAATTATAAATGGCTACTGAATTTGTAAAAGTAATCTGTGTTATAACAAATAATAATATACATTAATAGTGTCCCAACTAACAGTGTTTTGTTATAAGAACATTCTCTAAATATCCAGTATTGGTTCTGGGAAAAAAGAAGCAACTCAACAAAAGTCAAAAGTCAAGAGCTCAACTAAATGTCCAGTTTCCTTAATGTTAGTAGAATGTTATTTAAAGGTTAGGATGATGTTCCTGAAACATTCTTTCAATCCTTCAAACACCTGCTGTGAACAAACACTGAAAGAAAGAGAAATAAGAACACAAACTACAACTTTCTTCAGCCACAGCCTTAGATGAACTGAAGATAAAAGACATTAAATCTCTGAAGATCTGATTCAACAACTCCACAAACAGCATTACCAGCTTCACTTATTACTAACCAGACTGACTTTATTTCTGTCACACGTCTACAGAAGATCTTACTGAGAATTAACAGAGGTTTAGATGTTGATGATTTACTGAAAATGTTTATCAGTGTTTGATTTTATGTTGTTGGAATGTTACAAATCAAAGTTCCTAGAATGTTGAATTTTAAATCAAAATTGAATCTAAGTTGAAAGAACGTTTGAGGAACATCATACCATATAAAAACTTTGCTCAAACAAATTATTTTTGAACTTGTTACACTTGGTGTTCCTGGTCAAAAATGACCGGCCTCCAAAAATGTGCTAATTTTCTCTTTATGCTATATCAGTGTTTCTCAACCAGGGGTCCGTGGACCTCTAGTGGTCCTTATAAAATATCTGAATATGAATATTTGTATATTTTGACATTTGACATGTTCCTATAAAAGAAGAAGATAATATATGTATAATATAACTGACAATATGACTGAATATTGGACAAGTCAACTAACGTAGTAGTAAATTATACTTAATTGCATATGGTCGTCACAAAGACATTAATGATACCAATGAGCCGAAATTATTCTGGGGTCCTTGAGGACAGTTCTCAAAAAAGGTTGAGATTCACTGTACTATATTATTACCAAATACAGGATTTAAGATTTTCTTTCAGTTAGCACAGGTTTTGTATTTCCTTTTGAAACAGGTTGATCATATGCTGAACTCATGCGTCTCAGTTTTTGATGCCAACGTTATTCATAATGTTTTTTTTTTCACTCAAAAACTGAGATGCATGAGCTCAGATCAGTGAGGCCTATGATCAAGCAGTTTCAAAAATAAATACTAAACCTGTAAAAGAAAACAAGTTGACAAAAAGATTGAATCCAGGGTTTGCTGGTAATACAGCATAATGAGAGATTTACAAGCAATTTTTAAAAGGCCGGTCATTTTTGACTGGGAACACCATTTTAGGTAAATGATTTTCTGCACAGCACAAGGTCAAATCACCTTTATTTTTAAAGCGCCCTATACAATACAGATTGGTTCAAGGGTTGATGGAAAGAACATTAATAATATGTGTAGATGTGGGGTTTGGTGGTTATCTACAGTATATACTGACACTGGGCAGTGCTCTTTAATTGTTGAACATATTCTTCATTAAACCACAGAAATGCAAATCTAAATTAATGTTAAAATTAATCAGCTTCCTCTACGCTTTATGAATGTAATATTACATGTGTAAAGATTCAGCGCTCCATTAGTGTTCAGATTAATAATCTCTATGAATGACGCTGTTCCACTGGTGGGTGGCATTTCACATGAGCTTCAAATAAAATTTAATTTCATCATTAAAAAAAATGTTAATTAGTTTAATTAAACATTCTTATGGTTTTGAATTATCTGCAAAGAATGTCTTTCTGAATGCATGTACAAATCTGACCCTGCTAGTGACTGGTGAGTGAGTCAAAGTCAAAGCCAATCAATTTGTTGATGTAAGGCAGCAATGAGTGCATTAACATGTTAACTTTGACAGCCCTAACATATATGACGTAAATAAAAAACAGATCTAGTTAACAACATTGCATTTTGCTGTTTCAATCCATCTATTTATTATATTACATCTTATTATCGTTGAAACAGTTGAGACTCGTGAAGAAGAAATCATTTACGTAGAGCCGACATTCTACAAAAGAAAAGCTCAGAAAACGGTAAGATCATTTATTAAAAATTCATGTTGTGTGTGTGTCTGTCATTTCAGCAGGATTGTGCTTGTGTGTGACAGATCATTATACAGACGAAAAACACAAAACAGCACCACATTAAATATGTATAAAAGCCATCTGATCAGCATTCAGTGTGAGAAACATAAGCCATAACTACAGTCAGCATTAGTTAATATTTCCAGTGTTCAAAATGAGCCACTGATGAAGTATTTCCTGTCAGCTGATGACATGATCCAAATCTTCAGAGTTTCACATGAACATGCTTTGCAATTCTTACAATGCTTTTGGGGAACACAGCGCAAATCAACATAATTCTGTCTATATGCCATTTGTACTAGAATACATTTTTATAGCAACTATTTGTTTGCAAACATTAAGTAAGGAGTAATTGACTCCGGACAGTTGAATTATTAGAAAATAATGCAAGTGGTAAGTGGAGTGGAGGTAAGTGGAGTGGCCGTTACACCTCGGGTGTGCATTATTTTCTAATAATTCAACAGTCTGGAGTCAATTATTACACTTATACTGCGGTTACCACACCTCAAGACAGATGTTGTATTTCAAGACATTTGTCAGGTTTTTGTCCTTAAAACAGGGACTGATTTCTTACGCATCTCATCCCAAGCCTCCGTTCCTAATTCCAAAACATAACAAAACATCAACAGACATGACAGAGCAGGTTACTTATGAACTACTTTAGCTGTGCGTTTCCCTGAAAATAACTGCACAACTTAGTATGAAAAAGCATAAGGAAACAAACAGAAGGAAACAATGCAAGTCTTTCACCCACAGGCCTATGGAAGTTTTGTGACACACCTGATGCTGCTTTTACATCTGCATATTGTAATGTCATCAAGGATATGCATTTATTATTATACATTGTGTTTCTGACAGGATTATAAAGAGGAGGATCATGTGGAGTATGCTCCAATCGCCAAGAGAAGATGATCAAACTACCAGTGCCACCAGCGGTGTGATCGCTTTCACAAAAACCTCTGTAGTTTCCTCTGAACTCTTTAGTTTTGAGTTCTGGGATTGTTAAAAATGTGATATTCAGTGATGAACTAATGAAACTCTCTCTTAAAGAATATGCAAGGACTTTAAAAAACAAAAATGATCTAAATTTTTAGATCTAAAACTTTTTCATGTTTGACAAAGCCTCGTTTTTTCCCTTTATAACAAATCCCCTATACGGAAACAAACAGGAAACATTTTACCTCCTCATTTCAAAAATATATAAATATATGTGCCTGCTAAATAAATGCCTGCTATGGTCAGCTTCCTGATAGTTTGAGCTGGTTTGATTTACATCTGCACAGAAAAGTGGTTTATTTGTTGGTGGACAAACAGGTTCAGCATGAACATCTACTGGATGTTTGTGGTTGATGTTTGAGGCACACTGCTGACGAGTCTTTACTGTGTGGTTGAAGGGCTTTTTTCCATTCCTGCTCATATGAAGACACACAGTCTGACTTTAGCTTTAACAAAACAGACTTTACTGTGAGATACTGAATCTAACAGATAAACAACTGTTTCATATAATTTCATATAGTATTATTATAATATTATTTATTACTTATTTACGTTTATTATTTGTATGTGGGTGCACTTAAATAACTAAATTTCGTTGTACAGCTGTACAGTGACAATAAAGATTTCTATCTATCTATCTATATAGTCAATTCAAGTCAAGTCAAATTTATTTTTTATTGCTTTTCACAATGCACATTATTTCAGTGCAGCTTTACAGAAAATTATGATGTCAATGTTTATAATATCTTCATGTGTCACATTTATCAGATTAGAGCTGGGCGATAATATAGTTTACATTTTGTGATGACAATCAATCAAGCAGTTGAGATTTGCTGTTTTTGCTCTACGTGAGTATACTGTAGGTTTGCAAATAATGCTGGACATACATATATATTCAACTTTATATAAGAAGCTGACCGATAGCATAGTTTCATTTTGCGACAAAATAAAAGAAGCAAGTAGTTAAGATTCAATATACAAAAGTTATCAAGCTATTTGATGTCACGCCGTTTAAAGATCATATCCTGCTTGTCTGACAGTGTTGAACAGTCATTTTAGGAATGCATGTGTATGATTTACTGTTTTAATATTTATGGTATGCAAATGACTGATGGTTGTTAATTTCTTTAGTTTCAGTTTGGGGGGGTAATATGGCTAACACTGCTAATGTTTCTACATTACAATTAAGTGTAAGAAATATGTGCATATTCAGAAAAATAGAGTGTGAAAATTAAATTAAAATTAAATAAAAAAAATTACATTTTCAACAACATGAATACTTGAATTTTTCTTATTTGCAGTTGGTTCACTGTTACCCTTCACTAACACCACTGGTGCACACCGCCATCTAGTGGTTGAACAATCATTACATTTGGCTTTTACAGTTGATGCCAGTCAGCCACTGTTGATCTCTAGTTTATAAAGGCCAAAGTCTGTGAATTTAACTTCCCTGATTTGGAGATCTCCAGTCTGATTGTCAGCTGCAGTGTCTCTCTATTAGAGTGAATTTTAAAAAGAAATGTTGGAGGATTTCGATATAAGAGGGGCTTGAGTTTGTTGCCCAGACCTGTCGTGAGAGGCGTCCAGTTTCTCCTAAGCTTATGTTACTCCGACACAACAAACTCAAGCTCCTCTTCTCATATATCGTAATTCTCATTTTAGTCTTCTAAATCGTGACCAGTGTTTTGTTTTGCTCTATCTTCTGTTCTTCTGTGTTCGTCAATACGTCATGATTCAGGTCAAAGGTTACTCTTCCGCTGGAACTAGACTACAGCAGATTATAGTTAAGTTATAAATATGGATATTTTTCTTATAAAAAGAAACGCATCGCTTTGCTTCAGAAGACCTTTATTAACCCCTTTGGATCCGTATGGATTAATTTTAGGATGGATGGATGAGCTTTTAAAAAAGATTAAGTCTGTATTCTCTTCAGCACAGTGATAATCTTTCTGCTGAATTTTTTTTTTTTTTGCATAAGCAGGTGTGTTTTTGTTAAGCTTGAAAATATGAAATAAATATATTTCATTATGTATTTCTCTATGTATGTTTATGCTGCATGAGTAAATATATCTACAATATATTACACATGCAGCATGTGAGCACATGTAGCCTACATCTGTATATTATTAAGTATATTACTGAACATAAAATTACATATATTAGTAAATATGTTGTCACATATTTTTTCAATATATGAAAAGCAGCAATTCCTTATGTATTGTTCAATATACTGTGATATATTAACACTACATGTTATTCTGTATATTTTCATATATACCATTAAATCATTTGATATATTGATCATTCATAAATAGGGAAATATATATTCTCTTTACGTAAGGTGTATAACATAGGATTTTTTTTTATTTCATAATTGTTAATCGTAGTTTCCTCACTCTGTTTTAATGCGACACTTGAGCACAGAGCCAGGCCTCCCTAAGTGAACTAAGCTGCTTAGGGCCCCGCTGCCACCAGGGGGCCCACAGCGCTTGTTCCATCAGTTACAGTTCTGGTGCCTCAGTCCCAATACTGCATACAACTTGACTACATTTGCATCATGTTAATGCAATGGTAGAGTTACACTCATGGGACTCATTCATTATTTGTATGTGCTTCAAAACCTTGCCGGTTAAACATTTCATTAATTTGATTTTCTGAGCATGTACACACACTAAAAGCCTGTCAAACAGTGCCCGAATAGTGGACTTTATCTTTCGCACTAATTGCACTAATACTGTCAAATACACACAAGGTTTACATAAACACAGTTGGTTATGTCTAAAGTGATCAATATTCTGATCATGATTCAACTTCTTGGTCCTCCTTTCCTTGCATTCTTGGAGAGAGGAACTAGAAGAAAAGGAAGTAAGGTTGTGTGTTGATTGCTCTTCACCACTGGCTAGTGTCTACGTCACACATGCACATCCTCACTTACTTGCAAATATTCTGTGCTGTGATTCCAGTGATTAAACTGATGTGGATTTAAATTGTTGACCAAATAATGTGATCTTATGAGCAGCAGGTTTCAAATGCATTTGAATGATTCTTAACTGATGCAAAAACATATAACAAAGCACACGAGAACAACAGATCATATATGAATGTGATTCACTTGAATGCATGTGAGACTCGAGCAGCTCAGTTTGTGAGTCAAAGTGAAACCTCTGACGTCAGAGATGCGGTTTGATCTGTTGTGTGAAAAAAAAAAAACTTCTGCATTTTAGTGCGTCTATATTCAGACATGTGTTTTGTGTAAGTGTGAATGGCTGATGCACAATAAGAAAACAGTCTCAAACCATTAGTGACCATCAAGACCATTTCACAATTTTAATAGAAAAATACTGATAAAAAAGATATAATTAAAGGTCAGTTTTATAACTGAAAGTAATATGTTTTGTCTGCTACAAAAACAGTGTAATAGGAGATATATTGGGATATATTAATACTATCAATATATTAGGAGGAACATTTACAACAGCCAGTGTATGCAAGAGTATCTGTACGTGTGCAGTGAGGGCGGAGCTCTATTATTATTATTGGTGGAGGAATCACACACAGTTCTGTTAGTTCATGATCTGTCGGTCACTGAAGTGTTCACATATTTCAAGTGCTTTATCTGAAAATGGATCACATGTTTGTTTTGTTCTGCTTGTGGCGTCTGGTTGGTGAGCTATAATCATATTCATATTCATCACTTATTGCTTTAGTTTCAGTACGTTTATAGAGATTTAATACAGAGCTGTGAAGTACTTTTTAAATCAGCCAGATATTTCCCCAGATAAAAGATGCTCAAACCAATCTGAACTTTATTGTGAGGAAACAGGGCAGGTTCAAAAACAGCAGAATTAGTTTATTTCAAAGAATTATTGGCTTTATAACATTGTAAACAATGACATGAAATGATAATTGGTGAATCTTGTTACTCTGTTTATTTTACTGTTTGTTGTGTAGATACTAACTAAAAAATACTACTATAAAAGTCTGGGTAAGGGAACTATATTTTCACACGGGCAAATACAAAGTCAGCAGTGTTTAGGACTGTTCATTTTGGGCATTTTACTCCTATTATTAGAGTGCATTTTTCACTGTTTTTACCTGATTTGCACTATTTGGCTTTCCATTATCCTTCATTCTCCAGAGCAGAAGCACTGAAGGAGCCAATCAGATTTAAGATGAAACAAATGCCCCTGAGGCTCCTCCCACAGATCCACCTGTATTGTGCTAACAGTGCCAGATAACTAAAAATAACACATCAAAACATATGATTTCACAGCTGATTATGTGTCTGTGCTGCTGTTGATCTATTTAAGTTATTTGGGACTTTAATCTGTGACTCTCTTTTCTCCAGGAGTGTTTGGTGTTGATGAACTGAAGTCAGTGTCAGTGATGGAGGGAGATTCAGTCACTCTAAACTCTGGTTTTACTGAAATAGATGATGAAAATCTGATTCTGTGGAGGTTTGGAGCTGAAAACACTTTAATAGTTAAAATCAGTGTACTGGAGGGCAGAATCACTGTATATGGTGATGTTCTTGATGGGAGATTCAGAGACAGACTGAAACTGGATCATCAAACTGGATCTCTGACCATCACAAACATCACAACTGAACATGATGGACATTATCAACTAAAGACCAACAGTGTGAGAAAGAGTTTCAATCTCACTGTCTATGGTGAGTTATATATCATTTTCTTTTATTCGTAAGTTTTAATAGGCCTACCCTCAATTTGGATTATTTTAGTCTTAAGATTATAAAATCTGAGATACACATTAATTTATGACTTTTCTTTTCCAACTTACTGGATGTTTTTCTTCTTATTAATCATTCCAATGTTGTAATCTCAAACAGTGCAATAAAAATAAATAAATAAATAAATGATATCACAAACTCTTTTTAACACATTTATTCTAATCTTTTTCAGCTCGTCTGCCTGTTCCTGTCATCAGCAGTAACTCTTCACAATGTTCTTCATCATCATCATCATCATCAAATTGTTCATTGGTGTGTTCAGCTGTGAATGTGAGTCATGTGACTCTCTCCTGGTACAAAGGAAACAGTTTATTGTCCAGCATCAGTGTGTCTGATCTCAGCATCAGTCTCTCTCTACCTCTGGAGGTGGAATATCAGGATAAAAACACCTACAGTTGTGTGCTGAACAATCCCATCAGCAACCAGACTCAACATCTGGACATCACTCACCTCTGTCACACATGTGCAGGTACGACAGCAACGTTAACATTCACTGAATTACTTTGTTGATTTTACAGAGACTGATAAATTAAGATGCCAGAAATTAAAGAGCTTCTGCCATAATTTATTTATGTCTTTCTAAACAGGTTTGATTTGTTTTCTTTTGTGGAACACAAAATTTTGGGTTTGTGACCACTAAAATCAGCTTGTTGAAAACCACAATTCTGTTTTTTGGTCTTTTTTTTTCTTCCAGAAGAAAACATCCACAACACCCATTATTGTGATTCTGTTGAAGCTGTGCTCCGATTGGTCGTCACTGCTCTGATGGGCGTGGCTGCTGCGGCTGCTGCTGTTCTTCTGGTCAATGACGTCAGATCTACGAGAGGTTAACAGGAGAAAACAGAACAGATATTATAAATATTGTGACATATATGGGAGTTTTAATCAGTAAAGATGAAAATATGTGTGGTTTAATTGTTTAGTGATGCGAAACAAAGCTTTTCTCACCAATGCTCCTCTGAACTGGACTGTAAAAGGTTCATTACCCGAATCTGGTGTATTGAGGCCATCTGATATTCTTATCATTTAATTTCATTCTTTAATTGCATCCATTTTACTTTAATTTGTTAATCAATTATTTTAACTGAATATTACCTATCAAACTGATTTTTATCTAAAAATCACATATAGGCCCCAATTTTAATCGAGGGGGTGTCATAATAAAAATAAACCTGTACGAATAATGAAGATTGATTAAAAACTTAAACATTTTTCTGTGTATTCAGTTTATTTAACACCACACAGACAGTGTAAATGTACACATTAAAACCAAAGTTCATTAGAAGACATTATGATACAACAGTGACAGGCCCGTTTTTCAGCACAATTAATTCTGGATGTATTTTCCCTATTTATTTTCTCCATAAGGACTTCACTAAGAGTTCACTAATCCATCAACCAAACTACTAACCTCCAATATGATTACAGCATTACAAAGTTTGGTCTGAAGCACATAATAATAATAATAATAATAATAATAATAATAATAATAATAAATAAGTAAGTAAAGGTTTAAAACTGTGTGCTTGATGTCTTTTATGATGGGATTACCTACAATCCCAAAATGCAACATTTTGCCATGATTCTATGATTGATTTTTCTTCAGGATTATGTGACTTTGAGTTTGTGTTTATGGTACAGAGTAACCGTATTCATTGATCTGCTTCAGTGAGATGAAATGAGTCTTTGTTAAATCTGTTAAATGGCCTATTTAAGTTTTTTTTTTTTTTTATCCTACTAATAATCACACATATGCTGTATATATTCAGCAAGAATGCCCAATTGTATTTGTGATTTAAGTACATGATACATTTACATTAATGCATGCACTTTAACAAAATGTTTTTGTTGTTTTTGTTGAACTTTTCAACAACCTTCACCCGTTCTGTTTCAAAATTCTTTTACAAGCACTTAATACACAACCACAGCTGCTGATGTTCCTCATGTGTTGCTCTGGATAAATGATCTGCTGAAGGATTAAATGGACAGCAGGTTTAGAAGTTGTGAATAAATTTCAGTTCTAAATGCTGTTTGTTCAATAAGCTTCTTTACAATAGACGGAACAATAGGGAACAACCCCTCCTGCGTAATTAAAGTTGTGTTCATTAGGTCTCAGACAGATTATGGAGGACGAAACCTGCAAAAACAATAAATAAATAAATAAATCCACAAAATTATAAATAAATATATAAATACATGTGCAAATAAATGTATAAATACACATATTCCTGCATAAATAAATACATAAATAATTTTTTTATTTGCGGCAATGCATTCTGGAAGCCATGGATGAGTTTTGATTGGTGCACCCAGAATGCACTGCAGCATGAAGCTTTTTGTTGATTGTCACCAATGTTGAGGTTCATACTCTGATTCTTCATGTCAGTGTGTCTGAAAGTTGCTGTAAATCAAAACTTGCTGTCCAGCATGTGTTTTACTGTCCAATCAGATTGCAGAGGTGGGTAATCCAGGGGTCAAAGAGTAAAAGTCCTGCCATATTTTTATTCCACCCACTGAAGCATTGATGAGATAAATAAGTGATTAATTGAGTGATGATTGAGCATTATTGAAGACACCTGATGATAACAAGCAGAATCACCAAAGGAGAAAATCACAATTTTTAAGTTACCATCATCGAGGTCAGGGTTTGCTTTAGTTGGGCTCTTGACCCTTGACTTTTTAATATTAGATTTTGTTTGGGCAGTTTTAACTGCATTAAAACCAACCAGACAAGCAAAGCTAAAAGATGATCAGGTGTTGGTTATGTTTTCACATAATCATTATTTGATCTGAATCACTGAACTCATTTAGAGCTCAATCTCTGAGTTAGATTTACATTATTGATTACAGCAGCACTGTGATTCTACAGCACAAAATCAACTTTATCAATACAATTTTTTTTAGAGTGCTGATTTATATATATATATATATATATATATATAAAAACAGAGTTCATTTAAACACACAGACATCAAGAATCATCCTGTGAATCTCAACAGTGGCGGCCATCATAAAGCATGTTGCAGTGCATTCTGGGTGCCACCAATCAAAATTCATCCATGCCTCCCATCATGCATTGCTGCATGAATAAATTATGAGCTGAATTGTCTAAGTTATTTTCTTTATTCTCACTATTAAAATTTTGCTGTTTTTCTGTGACTTTTTAGTAGCTTGTTTTCTAATGTTCAGAGTTTATCTGTTTATCAGAATATGTTGCTTGTCACCATTGTTGAGATTCATACGCTGATTCTTGATGTCTGTGTGTGCCTAAAATATATATATTTTCTTGTGTTGTAGAATCACAGTGCTGCTGTAATCAATAATGTGAATCTAACTCAGAGATTGGGCTCTAAATGAGTTCAGATCAAATAATGATTATGTGAAAACATAACTAACACCTGATCATCTTTTAGCTTTGCTTGTCTGGTTGGTTTTAATGCAGTTAAAACTGCCCAAATAAAAACGAATATTAAATAGTCAAGGGTCAAGAGCTCAACTAAAACAAACCCTGACCTCGATGATGGTAACTTAAAAATTGTGATTTTCTCCTTTGGTGATTCTGCTTGTTATCATCAGGTGTCTTCAATAATGCTCAATTATGACTCAATTAATCACTTATTTATCTCATTAATGCTTCAGTGGGTGGAATAAAAATATGGCAGGACTTTTACTCTTTGACCCCTGGATTACCCACCTCTGTCAGATTGTCATGACACTGCTGGAGCAAATGCTGCAGTATCACATGATCAGCAGAAAGTTCCGAAGCACTAATAACACTAAACTCGAACAATCAGTAATGAGAGTTCAGATCAATGGAACAAACCACATGGTGTTTATATTATTAATAAACACCATCTTATCTCATTTATGGCTTTTTTTATCACAACAAACATGGTTTAACTAAGAAAATGTCAAATTATGAGCTGTGGTATTGAAAACTTTAGTTAACTTTAGTTAAGTATACTTTAATAAAGTTATTCCAACTAAACCGTAAGTTCAATCAACTACTTTTGTTAAGTTGAAAGTATTTAAAATTCTAAGTAAATACAATTTAACTGAGTCAGTGATAACTCAAAAAGTTAAGTTAAAGAAACTACCTTTTTTCTACAGTGTAGATTGTTTTTCCTTCCAGAAGTCCACATGCACTGTTGTCATTCTGGATATCAAAGAAATAAGAGGTTTAATGTGTGGATGTAAATGGATTTGTCAAGTTTATTAAAAAAATGCAAATGTTTTTGATTTTGTGTGGAAAATTAAACCACACTGTGGAAAGAAATGACTATAAATATAATATTTATATTAATAAATAATAATAAATATAATATTTTACCAATTAGTTTTCAGATTAGCACAATTACATTACAAATTATTTATTTTTTTATTAAACAGAATGCTGTCTTTTTAATTAGGTTTAATATTTTTTTTTCTAACATAAATGAGTCTTTATTCGTAAACATTCAAATTCATATATATTTTAGGAAGGATGTATAAAGCTGGTGATGACTTCAGCACTTATATAGCGCATCACTGTGGACAAACTATGAACAACAACTGTAAAGATATTCTTTCTGTGATTAAATATGTGTGTGTATTTACCACAGATAAAGCAGATGAACTAAAATAATAATGTAAAAAAAGTGTAAATAAAATAAAATGTAAAAAAAAAAAAAAAAAAAAAAAAAAGGAGAAAGAAACAAAAAATTGATGTAATACCAAAATATAAGCAATTACCTGTAAATTTAAAACAACAGGTATTTCATTGTATAATGACAAAAAGGGAAATTCTGTTAAAAAACAAACAAAAAAACCTTAGTTACACTTGGCCCTGTGGCCACATGTTTTCTAAAGTTTATTTATAAAAGACATATTCACAATAATAATTTAAAGTGCTTTCAAAGATGGTTTACACCACAATAAAATCAAAGAATAAAAATGATTAAAAATCTATTTACTAAGTTACAGTTAAAAATAAATCAAGAAGAATACATAGTATATAGTACACAGATAAAGTGCAGTAAGTAGGCCGTACAGTGGCAGATTGTGTTTAGAGTCTGGATTTGAATCTGTTGGAGCACATCTGATCTCTTCTGGAAGCTGCTGCAGCTGCAGTAACAGCTAAAAACAGACTCTCTTGCTTTGAGTGAACCCTTAGTATTTCTAACTGATGTGCTCCCATTGGTCCGAGTGATCTGTTTATATTCAGGTGTTCTGAGGTCCAATATGCCATTGAGTGATTTATAAACTAGTAAAACTACATTAAAATCAGCTGCTGTTTTACTCTTTCTCCTGGCAGCAGTGCTGTGTAAGAGCTGCAGCTGTCTCAGGGTCTTTTTGGGAAGGCCAGTGTTGATTTGTATTGACTATGCGAGGGCTACACACCAAAAAGTAACTGATTATATGTAATCTAGATTTTGTACACCTTAAAAATGTTGTTTTAGAAAAAGACAAATAATAGTAATAGTAATCCTGGCATCTGTGGTTGCCAGAATAATTCTGTAAACAAATACAGTAAAAATGTAAACATATTTGCAGAACAATCTCTCACATTTACAGTATAAATCTGTACAAATAAGAAAAATGCAATTTAATCTGGTAAATCCAACAACGCACACTGCTGCTAAAATCTATTTTGTAACTTTAACATATTCTGACAAACACCATAATAATGCAGGTGGTAAAAGAGAAAGCCACATGAAGAATCACAAAGAAGTTCATCAAAAGTGTTTCCAGAAGCTGAATTATACTAGGATATAGAAGGTGAAGAGTCATTCACGCAAACACAACACCATCATGATGACACACAACACTTGAATAATGCAATAAACATTCATTAAACAACAGAAAATGGACATTAAACTCAAATTTACATAACTAATATTTGGATAACAAAAAAATTAGGAAACATGATTATTTAAAAGAAATACTTTGAAATGTGAAGTGTCACACAGAGGGAATTCTGGAAAAATCTGTATAGTTTTTTATAGTAGATTTTAATTTGATTGGCCTTTTACCTCTAAAAACTGTACATTTAACAGTATTTAACTGTAAAAATTACATGAATTAGATTTATTACAGTTTATCCCTGTATATAGTATGAGAACTTACTGTTAACCTATTAACAGATTTTTATCCATAGCATTTTTACAGTATTTTACAGTTAAAATTATAGTTTTACAGTGTAATCAGATTCCAAAAAGCACTTGTAATTATATTATATTACTGTTTAGATACTCATAATCAGAATACAGTTATATTTTTATTGATTACATGATTGGTGTGTGGGTGCAAATGTATTAAAATAGATGAATTATTTTTCATATTATTTGTAAAAGTAGACCATGCAATATGAGGAAAAAAATATGGCCTTCAAAAGATAATGTGGTCTAAAGGTATTATTTGGTGATTTCCTTCAATATGGTGTACTTGGGGCCATCTGGTGGCCAAAGTATTCTTTAATATTTAATTGTCTTAAATGCCATAGTTTTTATATATTTATTTTATATATATTTTATATTTCTTTGTCAATTTCATGTTCTTTAATTAATTTATTTTATGCTACTCCACTCACTTTGCCTGTATAGATGTTTGAAATTATTATTATTTAACTCTGTGAAGTATATTTTTTTTATAAAAAAGCCCTGTGCTCTAATTGTGAGGAGGCATCTTACCCCAAGTGTCTAAATTTCAACATTATTACAGACAAAATATGGTAATTTTGTGAATTTACAGCATTTACCCACACAGACCATGTAAATAACACACATCATAACAAAAAGTTAGTTCTAAACATTAGTTTATTAGTTCTTTATAGTTCTAAAGAGTGCAACTGTGAAAGAACAATTTTTAAGTGGCTTAAATTTTTTTTTTTTTTTTTTTTTTGCATTAAATTAGATACATGCATCTTAACATTTTGATTATTGATTATTAAAGTGACAAAATCATTTCAAGCATAATTTTTCTCTCTAATATGTGTCCATCTGGGTAAACAATAATCTTGTATAAATATGAGGAATGAAGATCATTATATGAGACGCTCATCCAGCAGCACAGTCATGTGGGGCCCAGATGTGTGTCACCTGGGTTGTCTAACCGGGGCCCAGCCAGTTTTGTCCTCAGTTTCCGGCCTCACATGGTTTAGCCCAGATGAGATGAACACTGCTCAGTGTGCACACTCAGGCTGTTAAATGCTGAATCAGTGTTGGAGTTAATGAGATAATTAAGTGATAACAAGCAGAATCACCAATGAACACGCTTCCTCGGCTCCGTCAAGGTCAGACATCAGTAAGGCTCCACCGCGCTCCCTCATCACCCTGATTTCACCACAGCCTCTGGCTGCATCTCTGATGGGATTAATCCTTAAATTAACTGAGAAAAAAAACCTTATTTGAGAAATTAATACAATTAGCAAATATTTGATTTTCTACCTTGATGCGATGATTAGGGTCTGTCTGCGTGAAAATCAGAAGTGCTGCAATTCAAATTGCTAAAGTATCCTGTTAGTAATGAGATGTACAGTAAAGTTAACAGATCAACACTATTATATTATAAAGAATAAAATTATTTTTTTGAGAAAGGCACTTGAGTATGAATTTTCCGAGTTCTGGACAGTAAACTTATTATCTTGGTTTTGATGGTACAACCGCACCAGGTAGTTGCTTCCAACTGAATAACTTTATAATAAACGTAATTATTTTAAGAAGCAGCATTTTGCATGATGTATGATGTCCTTTCATGCGTCCCTCATTCACTGTTACATGTGCTGGAGCCTAAAGAAAGCAGCTGTAAACTCCCTTCAGAAATGAAACATCACATGACCACTAGAGAGAAAACATATTCCACATAAACTGAAATCAGTACTAGAGATGAACTGACAATTGAGGTTACTGATGTTTTTGACTGATATTTACGTGCATCTCTGTTCATCGGTCACTGTGATTTTGCCAAGTAAGACATGTTCCTGGATCAACATATTTTGTTGATCCTGGAACAACATTCATATCCGAAAATTTAGTCCTAACCCTTTCTCAACCCCAAAACCTAACCCTACCCATAATTTATCCCTAAAATCAGAGGGAAATGATAGTTGAATAACACTGTTGTGGAAGAACCTCACCCAGGCTGTAAGCCTAAACTTGACATAAATGGTAAACTTGTCCCTCAAATCTGATTGGTTGATTGAAATGTCGTTCCAGGATCAACAAAGATGTTGATCCAGAAACATGTTGTACTTGATGAAATCACGTTCACCCTGTTCATCAGTGGAATGATATTGATAACTGATAAATGGCGCCATCTGGTGGATTTTTAAAGGACAGCAGCATCACAACACTGAGCAGAGCCTGACCTCTGAGGACATTATAGTTGGCCTAGAATACCAATACATGAAGGTTTGTCCTGCTTTAAGTTTTTGAATGTTTTTAAGTCATCATGCAAAAATTATTCAGAAAGGATCGTGTAGACTCACACAGACATCAAAGTTTTTGCTTTAACTAGCAAGCAAAAACGTGTGTATTTTAATATAATATTAGCAAAATGCACAAGAGTTACAGAAGGCCTCAGTGTGTTTTTTCATGCCGAATGAAACATGTTCAGTATATGATTCACTGAATGACACTTGAGCAGCTCAGTTCAGAGTCAAAGTGAAACCGGCAGTGGTCTGATCTATTTACATCTGAACAGAGATGCGGTTTGATCTGATGCCTGGACTAATAGTTTCATCAACACTAATGTGTGGAAAAAAATATAAAAACAAAAAAAAAAAATACACATACATTTTCTGAAGAAATACCCTACACTGCCTCAGGTAGAAAGAGCTCACCCCAGTGTCTCTATGACACTTCCATCCAAATGGGAGTCTATATAAATTGTTGCTAAGGTGCTCTAAATGGTTGCTAGGGTGTGGTTTAACAGCTTCACAATAATCCAGAGAAACTGATTGGTTGGCTGAGTAAAATGAACCCATCCTCATGTCTCTACATAAGCAGTTTACCATAGCAGGAAAAACACGTGTGCACACTTCCTGTTTCATGGGCAGCTCCTTCACCATACTGTGTCTACGGGCCAATTTTGAGCAGCTCTTAAACCCAGAGGTACAATTACACTGCAAAAAATGCTGTTCTTACTTAGAGTTTTTGTCTTGTTTCTAGTCAAAATATCTTAAAGTTCTTAAATCAAGAGGTACAATTAAACCCTATTGTGAGGTATGTAGAGCTTGCCAGCCTCTTTAAATGTGATATCCCACATTTCGACGAAATCCTGGCTCTGAGCTATGGCCGTCAAAGTTCATCCCCATGTTAAGTCAATGCAAAAAAAAAAAAAAAAAAACCCTGCATGATTTGATACCTCATTCATGGGTCTACAACACAAACACTATTTATGCAAGAGAACAATATGATGCTTTGCTTCACAAACACCACTAACTAGAGTCAGTTTTATAATCAACAACGATACAGAACTTAAATAGTACAACTTGTAAAATAAACAACACTGTCTGACACTAAGAACAGTATAAGACTTGAAATGAGAAAGAAGAACATTTATAACTAACACATGCAAGAGTAGCTTGTAGCTTGTGGTGTTCAGATCCGGTGGTGAAGGATTCACACGCAACATTACATTAATATCACAGTTCACACTGTTGTGCTCAATCTGTCTCTCACAGTGAGTGTTCATATTTCAAACACTGTTATCTGAAGATGGTTCATCTGTTTATTTGGTGCTGCATGTGGCATATGGCTGGTAAGTTTGTTTCTTTTAAGACATTAAATCTTGCTTTAGTTTTAATACAAAGCAATTGGCTACTTTTTAATCAGCCAAAGGATTTGCATTCTCTGTTATTCCTAAATAGAAGATGCAAATTATCTGAAAATAAAATGAAATAAATTAAATGTTAAATGTGACAAAATGATTGACAGGTCAGTTTATGGTGACAGGATGTGTGTGACTATGTGACAGAGCATCCGTAAAAAGTTTAATGATGTGTTCGTTTGTCCCAAAGCTTGACTACTCTTCTGATACACACTAAAGTATGTAGTTTTTCTTCACAAAAAGAGTACATACTATTAAGGTGAACTGGGACGCAGCACATCTGTGGTATCCTTCATTGCCTGTGAAACAAAGGATGCTTTTGGAGGAGGAGGACAGCCTTCATCGTGCCACAGTGACACAATCGGCCTCGAGTCTGAATTAGGACGCAGCTATAATAGTGCTCTTTAATGAAGCTGACTACACAGGGCGCGCTCAGTGATGCCAACTAAACAATTTTGTTGCTAGATTTAGCAACTATTCAAGGCTACTCCGGCAATTTATTTAATAAAATTTATTTAGCGAGTTTTAGCAACATTTGCAAAGTTGCTAACTCAAATGATGAAATTCACACAATTTCCCTATAAATGACACAAAAATTGACTCTCCTATCACACACTCGCAACTCTGTCACTATTTTTTATAGTATGAATGTACAGTATTCTGGGCATACTAAATCCCACATGTTGTCATTGTCATGTGACTTACAGTGTCAGTTTAGCGACGTTTAGCAACAAATCGACCTGCTTCAATGTTTTTTTGTGTTTCTGCTTCTGTTCTTCAATTTATGTCTAAAGATTACAAAGTACAGTTGATGTCAAAAAAAAAAAAAAGTGTTTCTGTCTGTTCTCCAGGTGTGTTTGGTGATTCAGTGTCAGTGATGGAGGGAGATTCTGTCACTTTATACACTGATCTTACTGAAATACATGAAGATGACTACATACTGTGGAAATATGGAGCTGTGAAGTCTCCGATAGCTCAAATCAATAGAGCTGCTGGAATCTTCTCCACATCTGATGGTCCTGATGGGAGATTCAGAGACAGACTGAAGCTGGACGATCAAACTGGATCTCTGACCATCACAAACATCACAACTGAACATGCTGGAGATTATCAACTAGAGATAAGAGGAGCGAAAAAAACAACAAAAACATTCAGTGTTTCTGTCTATGGTGAGTATTGAGAACATCTGTCTCCTTCAAATATTCTTATTTTATTTTCACATAAAATATATAATTTGAGGTCACTGTGATCACACTAAACACTTAAACACATCGAATGGAACATTATTGATTAGATTTATGCAGATGTGTTTATTCTCTGATGTTTTTCAGCTCGTCTTCCTGTTCCTGTCATCAGCAGTAACTCTTCACAATGTTCTTCATCATCATCATCATCATCAAATTGTTCATTGTTGTGTTCAGCTGTGAATGTGAGTCATGTGACTCTCTCCTGGTACAAAGGAAACAGTTTATTGTCCAGCATCAGTGTGTCTGATCTCAGCATCAGTCTCTCTCTACCTCTGGAGGTGGAATATCAGGATAAAAACACCTACAGCTGTGTGCTGAACAATCCCATCAGCAACCAGACTCAACATCTGGACATCACTCACCTCTGTCACACATGTGCAGGTACGGCAGCAGACGATAACATTCACCTGAATTAACTTTGATTTTACATTGACTGATAAATTAAGATGCCAGAAATTAAAGAGCTTCTGCCATAATTTATTTATGTCTTTCTAAACAGGTTTGATTTGTTTTCTTTTGTGGAACACAACATTTTGGGTTTGTGACCACTAAAGTCAGCTTGTTGAAAACCACAATCCTGTTTTTTGGTCTTTTTTTTTCTTCCAGAAGAAAACATCCACAACATTCATTGTTGTGATTCTGCTGAAGCTGTGCTCCGATTGGTCGTCACTGCTCTGATGGGCGTGGCTGCTGCGGCTGCTGCTGTTCTTCTGGTCAATGACGTCAGATCTACGAGAGGTAAAACGGAGGAAACAGAACAGATGTCATAAATATTGTGACATATATGGGAGTTTTAATCAGTAAAGAAAAAATGTGTGTGGTTTAATTGTTTAGTGATGCGAAACCAAGCTTTGCTCACCAATGCTCCATCTGAACTGGACTGTAAAAGGTTCATTACCCGAATCTGGTGTATTGGGGCCATCTGGTGGCCAAAACGATAAATATTCTTATCATTTAATTTCATTCTTTAATTGCATCTATTTTACTTTAATTTGTTAATCAATTATTTTAACTGAATATTACCTATCAAACTGATTTTTATCTAAAAATCACATATAGGCCCCAATTTTATTCATTGATCTGCTTCAGTGAGATGAAATGAGTCTTTGTTAAATCTGTTAAATGGCCTATTTAAGTTTTTTTTTTTTATCCTACTAATAATCACAAATATGCTGTATATATTCAGCAAGAAGGTCTAATTGTATTTGTGATTTAAGTACATGATAAATTTACATTAACGCATGCACTTTAACAAAATGTTTTTGTTGTTGTTTTTGTTGAACTTTTCAACAACCTTCACCCGTTCTGTTTCAAAATTCTTTTACAAGCACTTAATACACAACCACAACTGCTGATGTTCCTCATGTGTTGCTCTGGGTAAATTATCTGCTAAAGGATTAAATGTACAGCAGGTTTAGAAGTTGTGAATAAATATCAGTTCTAAATGCTGTTTGGTCAATAAGCTTATATACAATAGAGGGAACAATAGGGAACAACCCCTTCCTGCGTAATTAAAGTTGTGTTCATTAGGTCTCAGCCAGATTATGGAGGACGAAACCTGCAAAAACAATAAATATATAAATAAATAAATCCACAAAATTATAAATAAATATATAAATACATGTGCAAATAAATGTATAAATACACATATTCCTGCATAAATAAATACATAAATATATATTTTTTTATTTGTGGCAATGCATTCTGGGAGCCATGGATGAGTTTTGATTGATTGATTGATTGATTGATTGAGTTTTGATTGGTGCACCCAGAATGCACTGCAGCATGAAGCTTTTTGATTGTCACCATTGTTGAGGTTCATACACTGATTCTTGATATCAGTGTGTGTATGAAAGTAGCTGTAAATCAAAACTTACTGTCCAGCATGTGTTTTACTGTCTAATCAGATTGTCATGACACTGCTGGAGCAAATGCAGTATCACGTGATCAGCAGAAAGTTCAGAAACACTAATAACACTAAACCAGAACAATCAGTGATGAGAGTTCAGATATGATGAGTGGAACAAACCAGTCTATGATGTTTATATTATTAATAAACAGCACTTTATCTCTTTTCTGGCTTTTTTTTATCACAACAAACATGGTTTAACTAAGAAAATGTCAAATTATGAGCTGTGGTATTGAAAACTTTAGTTAACTTTAGTTAAGTATAACTTTAATAAAGTTATTCCAACTACTTGGAAATACTTTTGTCAAGTTGAAAGTACTTAAAATTCTAAGTAAATACAATTTAACTGAGTCAGTGCAAAAAGATAACTCAAAAAGTTAAGTTAAAGAAACTACCTTTTTTCTACAGTGTAGATTTTTTTTTTCCTTCCAAAAGTCCACATGCACTGTTGTCATTCTGAAGCTGTGATCCGATTGGTCCTCTCTGCTCTGGTGGGTGTGGCTACTGTGGCTGTTCTGGGGTGCGTTTCCCGAAAGCATCGTTGGTGAACCATGGTCGTAAGTCCCATTGAACTCTAATGGTAACGACGGAACTTGCGACCATAGTTCGCTTCGGGAAACGCACCCCTGGTTTATGACATCAGATCCACAAGAAGAGACAAGAAACATCTTAAAATCATAAATATTGTAATATATCGGGGCTTTATGTGGAATGAATATGAATATAATATTTATAGTAATAAATAATAATATAATATTTTACCAATTAGTTTTCAGATTAGCACAATTACATTCCAAATATTAAATTTTTTATTAAACAGAATGCTGTCTCTTTAATTAGGATTAATATTTTTTCTAACATAAATTAGTTTTTATTCATAAACATTCAAATTCATATATATTTTAGGAAGGAAGCTGGCGATGACTTCAGCGCTTATATAGCGCATCACTGTGGACAAACTATGAACAACAACTGTAAAGATATTCTTTCTGTGGTTAAATATGTGTGTGTATTTACCACAGATAAAGCAGATGAACTAAAATAAAGACCCTTTAAAATGTAAAAAAAAAACCAAAAACAACAACAGGTATTTCATTGTATAATGACAAAAAGGGAAATTCTGTTAAAAAACAAAACAAAACAAAAAAACCCTGTAAAGTTACACTTGGCCCTGCGGCCACATGTTTTCTAAAGTTTATTTATAAAACACATTCACAATAATAAATCAAAGTGCTATCAAAGATGGTTTAAAAAATAACCACCACAATAAAATCAAAGAATAAAAATGATTACAAATCTATTTACCAAGTTACAGTTAAAAATAAATCAAGAAGAATACATAGTATATAGTACATAGATAAAGTGCAGTAAGTAGGACGTACAGTGGCAGAGTGTGTTTAGAGTCTGGATTTGAATCTGTTGGAGCACATCTGATCTCTTCTGGAAGCTGCTGCAGCTGCAGTAACCAGCTAAAAACAGACTCTCTTGCTTTGAGTGAACCCTTAGTATTTCTAACTGATGTGCTCCCATTGGTCCGAGTGATCTGTTTATATTCAGTGAGCATATCTGCAGTGTCCTGCATGAGGTCCAATAGACCATTGAGTGATTCATAAACAAGTAAAAGTACATTCAAACAGGCTGTTTTTCTCTTTCTCCTGGCAGCAGCGCTGTGTAAGAGCTGCAGCTGTCTCAGGGTCTTTTTGGGAAGGCCAGTGTTGATCTGTATTGACTATCCAAGGGCTACACACCAAAAAGTAACTGATTATATGTAATCTAGAAAAAAAAAAAATGTTGTTTTAGAAAAAGAAAAATAATAATAATAGTAATCCTGGCATCTGTGGTTGCCAGAATAATTCTGTAAACAAATACAGTAAAAATGTAAACATATTTACAGAACAATCTCTCACTTTTACAGTATAAATCTGTACAAATAAGAAAACTGCAATTTAATCCAACAACGCACACTGCTGCTAAAATCTATTTTGTATCTTTAACATATTCTGACAAACACCATAATAATGCAGGTGGTAAAAGAGAAAGCCACATGAAGAATCATGAAGTTCATCACAAGTGTTTCCAGAAGCTGAATTATACTAGGATATAGAAGGTGAAGAGTCATTCACGCAAACACAACACCATCATGATGACACACAACACTTGAATAATGCAATAAACATTCATTAAACAACAGAAGATGGACAATAAACTCTAATGTACATAACTAATATTTGGATAATAAAAATATCAAGAAACATGATTATTTAAAAGAAATACTTTCAAATGTGAAGTGTCACACAGAGGGAATTCTGGGAAAATCATTTTACAGGTTTTACTTTGATTACCTCTAAAAACTGTACATTTAACAGTATTTAACAGTACTGTAAAAGTTACATAAAATTACATTTTTTTAACAGTATTTTACAGTTAAAATTATATTTTTACAGTGCAGATTCCAAAAAGCACTTGTAATTATATTACTTTTTAGATACTCATAATCAGTTACATTTTTATTGATTACATGATTACTTATTTTTCCCAACATTCCAAGAAATTATTCAAATTCATTGAATCTCCATAATTTTTTTTTTTTATCTTTTACATTTTTTTTTTCATAAAAAAGAGTTTTATTTTTAGTTAGTGTATTATTTTGATTGTTTTTATTTTCAAATTATTTATTAATTATAATTAAATTTTTTATAATTAAACAAATTTTCTTTCTCTTCTAATCTTTTTTTTTTTTTTTTTTTTTCAATATGGTACATTATACCAAGGCTCTTTCAAGTAGTTTAATTCGAGGGCTAGATTATCAAATCAAAAAGTTGAGGTGGGCCAGGATGGTGGATGGGGTTCTGATTGGTTGCAGATGTGCACAAAACAGAGGAGTCGTGTGATAACTTTGTAATGAACTGGTTCTAAACAGAACATAACACTCGCTCTTCCCTTTTACGTCTCCAACCCCTTTACCATGTCCATTTTCAAACATCCGGCTCCCGTACATATATGAATAGGTGCAACACACACATATTCTACATTGGTAAAATTATTTTATTATTAGGCTTTAATGAAAATATTCTCACCATGAGACTTGGTAACCACAGGTAAAACCATACAATGGCTACTCACTACCACTGCCAAATGATATTATATCATGATATGTTTTATAGGCCTATAAAAAACACCCAAACACAGGTACAAACGACACCTTAACAAAGACATGAATTATATATTCCCCTACCCACCTAATAAATATTGCAATATAAATGACTATAACATAGTTTTCAATATAAATATTCCACATTTCCACAAACCATGGTAAATGTTTGTAAGGGTGGTGATTTTGGGATTTAAAAGGCTTCTATCTTCATTCATATTTCTCCTGTTTTCCTCATCAGTCTTGTTGGGAATGTTGAGGCTGTTTCATCCGATTTAAAACTAGTTTAATCATCGAGTGATTTGTAGATTGTAACCAAGAGGTGTGTGTCGAAATGCTAATCTCACTTGATGTCGCAACGCTGTTTAATAATGGTATCCAGGAATAAACGCAGCTCCTTTAAGCTTCCATTCCGTTATCCACTGGGCCGTGCTGCGTAGTGCAAAGTAAACTAGTGAAACACATGAAAACAGCGCTATTTGTTCTGTATTTGTTGTTACTGACCGAGAAACGTCTTACAGATGATTTGGTGACAGAGCGGTCCGAACGAATCCAAATAGTTTCAGATCATTCCTGACTTCCAGTCCTGGAGAGCCTCAGTCCTGCAGAGTTTCGCTCCAACCCTGATAAAAGTCACCTGACTATAGCTTTCTAATAATTCTTCAGGCATTGATGATCTTGTTCAGGTGTGTTTGATCAGGGTTGGAGCTGAACTCTGCAGGACTGTGGCTCTCCAGGACCGACGTTAAATCAATGTTATAAACAAGACAGGTCTAGAGCAAGGATGTCCAAACTCGGTCCTGGAGGGCCACTGTCATGCAGAGTTCAGCTTCAACTTACCACAACATACCTGACTGGAAGTTTCTAGTAAGACCTTGATTAGCTGGTTCAAGTGTGTTTCATTGGGTTTGAAGCTGAACTCTGCAGGACTGTGGCCTTCAAGAGCAGGATTGGACACCCCTGGTCTAATGTATTCAAAAAGTAGTCAGATGATATTACCTAAATGTGTAATGCAATAGATTACATTACTAACTACTGAAACTACCCAGATAGCAAGCAATGTTTGAAATAATGTTAAATCAATGTTATTGTGTCAACGTTAACCTCATTGATTCAATATCACTTTTGCACCCTCAATTAATGTTGAACAAATGTTGAAATTTCAACAACAAAAATCAATGGTAATGTCACTGAATCAATGTTACACTCTCAGAAAATGAAACACAACTACAACTGACTTAAAGCCACACTGCCTGAAATCAACTGAAGATAAAAGAAGACAATAAATCTCTCAAGATCTCAGCAGAAGCTCTTTTTGAGAATTAACACAGGTTTAGATGTTGATGTTTTAATGAAAATGTTTGGTCACCATTTTGGTGATCAGTGTTTCCTTTAGTTGGGCAGTTTGACTCTTGGCTTTTTGTGTGAGTTTGTGTTCTTTGTAACAGTATTTATCAAAACACATAATTTGTTGCAAAGAAAACCAGAAACAAAACGACTGAGTGATATAGTTTTCATCATCATAAAGCAAAATCATTTACTAACTGTTCTCCTGAGCAAAAGTGTATATTTGTTTTTAATAGGTTACATTCACCAACAATACTTTCTTGCTCCAGATCAGACATTCTGAATCTTCACTTTTAAAGTGCAAAAATTATTTTAAATTTTAAAATAAAAATCTTTTGACACACAGACAAATAACCACTTTTGGTCAGGAACAAGATTAGTAAACTACTCTGCTTTGTGAGACAGAAAACTATACCATCAACATTGTTTCTGTTTTTCTTTTTAACAAATGATGTGTTTCAGTAAACACTGTTACAAAGAGCACAAACTCACACCAAAATTCAAGAGTCAAACTGCCCAACTAAAGGAAACACTGATCACCAGAATGGTGACCAAACAATAAAACATCAACATCTAGACCTGTTAATTCTCAAAAAGAGCTTCTGCTGAGATCTTGAGAGATTTATTGTCTTCTTTTGTCTTCAGTTGATTTCAGGCTGTGTGAGAATAATTTTGTTGAAATTTCTTTTTTTTTTTTTCAACATTAATTGCAGGTGCAAAAGTGATATTGATTCAATTAGGGTAACTTTGACACATTAACATTGATTTAACATTATTTCGATTATTGATGCTATCTGGGTGAGGACTGACTCCAAAATCACACTGACTTGATTTTAGTTGTTTGAAGGTATGCGTTCACTTTGAGAACTTCATCTTCGTTTCCAATTGCAGTGACTTCAGTTTTGTCTTGTTTAACTGAATGAAGGTTTGGGTCATCCAGCTGTTATCTTCATCAGTGCACTGGCACAGGGACTCAATGGGGCTGTAGTTGAGATAGGGTTAAGTAGATCTGAGTATCATCTACATACACTCTAAAAAATGCTGGGTTGTTTCAACCAATGTTTGGTTAAAATCTGGACAAACACAACTGTTTTTTTACACTTCAAATGTTTTAATTGTTTTTGGGGTTTTTTGTCATACAACTTCTGGGCTGTTTGTCTTGTTGTGTAAAATGTTTCTCACGCTCATAAAACAGACTTCCACTGTGATTATGTTATCTGCTAGTGTGTGGAGGTGTTGCTCATCCGGCCTGCCTGAATCCACCGGCCTGCCCACCTGATGCTGTTTGTAGCGGACAAAGTATCTGCATCATTGATGGGAGGATTTCATCATCGAGTTTTCCCATTTGCCATTTGGGGTTTGCATTCGATTGGAGGGACTACTCTGGTTACTTAATTTTTACTCTGTTTTTACTTCATTTTTACTTTACTGCTCCTTCTGTTCAGATAGTTGGTCAGATATTTGTATATATTACACTCCTAACTATGCATTTCATTCAGATTTCGTGATCGTCTGTGGTGTTTGATGTGTATACTGTACTGTTTCTTATATTTGTCCTGTTTTTGATGTATTCATGTTTATTGTGTTACATCAGAAGACTTCTTGTTGTTTTTCCTCCCCCTTTTTCACATTTTATTTATGCTGCTTCCCTGGGTCGTAACAATTGATTATAAAGTGATTTGAGCTTGGGAAAACGATATATAAATTAAAGGTATCATCATTATTGTTATTATTTAAATAACTTTGTAAACCAACGATTGGGTTTGTCCATATTTGACCAAAACATGACTTGAAACAGCCCATCATTTTGTGAGGTATCATTATTTGGCTCAGTTGGAGCACAAACGTGTTGATTAGGAGCAGCGCAAGCACTGAGCCTTGAGGGACTCCACATGTCATGGATGTCCACTTAGGCTTATGGTCACCTATGGTCACAGTAACCCCCACCTTCTGACTATGACCTGGACCATTTTTATCATATGTATATTGGGATCCTCAAATCCCTCACATCACATCCGTCTTTCTCCTTCTGTAAGGAAACAATGAATCACAAGGTAAAGAGAGAGAAATCACATCTGCCATCAAGTTAATAAAATTCAGTTTAAAAGTGTTTTTTCTCATTTAGGTGACTTTGCTATAAATTCTATTCAGTCAGTGGGCATATAAATATACTAAACAGTTAATATACAAATACAACATTCGTTTTTCTGTCTTCTCGTGTAATCCCAGACTAACTGATGGTGGTGAGATCAGATCTGTGTGCATCATCCTATCTGCTTTTACAGCAAAACATAAAAATAACTGACTTAAAAATGTCACTTTTTGTAAAGGTTATAACATGCCCAAGACATTTGCACCATACTGTACTTTTTTAATGAAAATATTCCAAAAAGACACAACATTAGTGCTGTATCGTACCTTATTTAGACTTTCAACAGATGCTCAAGTTTGTTTTTCTCCTCTTCTGCTGTAAAGAAAAAAATCACAAACACAATTAAACACTAATTTTGCATAATAAATGTGTTGGTTTCCTCTTACTACAGTATCTGTAGGTGATACTTGCCATGTTTAGAGCTCCTGCGGCGATAGTAAATCACACCAGCGGTTACTAAAGCTCCACACACCAACAGAACAACAGCAACAGCTATTCCAACCATAAGACCTGAAAGCAGACCTGGACAGATGAAGACAGACAGACAGTAGAGTGAGTGAATCTGATTGTAATTGGAAATCCAGTCATGTGAAAAAGAAAGTACACCCTCTTTTAATTCTATGGTTTGACATATCAGGACATAATAAAAATCATCTGGTCCTTAGCAGGTTTAAAATTGATGGACAGATGAACAACAACACATGACATTAGAAAAAGACAGGACATGTATGGCATGTTTAGGAAGGGAGGAGAAAACATACTGCTGTCATGCTCTTGATCCTTCCCTATCTTGTTCAGTTCTTCATTGGTTTTGTCAGGAACAGACAGAGAAGCTGGAAAATACAAGAGAATAATAGTAAAGAAATAAAGTTTGGTATGGGCAGTCAGAAAAAGAGCCTTTTAGGACCAATTATAGTATTTTTTATATCATCTTACTGTTGAATTATTCACAAGGAATGTACACTGAAAAGGAGTGAACAGAGTCAGTCTAATTTTAGCAACCCAGAAATAATCTGTTCTAAAGCAGGTTTTATAAACCGGTCTGTAGACATTCAAAAATACTTCAGGGTAAACAACATTGACTCACCTCTGACGGAGACACTGAATGTTTTAATGGTGTCGCCAATGTTGCTCATTTTTCTGGTGATCTTTGTGCTGTCACACTTGCTGTTTCGGTTCAAGCTGTGGCTGGTTCCTGAGCTCTTGCTTTGGATGAAATTTGCTTCATAACGTCCAGCGTGTTCAGGTCTGGTGTTTGTGATGGTCAGAGATCCGGTCTCGTAGTCCACATTCAGTCTGCCGCTGAATATCCCGCCTTCACCATCATATAAACAGCTCTTACTGGGCTCTCCATTGATCAGAGCGATGAGAGTGTCATTAAAATACCACAGCATCTTGTCACGTTGTTGTTTGGTGACACCAGTGTGTAGAGTGACTGAATGTCTCTCCGTCACTGATACCAAGCTTATTCCAGATGTGTCACCAACCACACCTGGAGACAAAGATGAACAATAATCACTTGTGTGTGAGTGTGTGCATTTGACAAGAAATTCAACAACACAGCAGTGTGTTAGATAATGAGAAAGCCAATAACCAAATATCCTCAATCATAAAGATCTCTGTGGTGGAGAAATAATTGTTTTACAGCCTAATTTTCCATGTAAATATAATACTTCAGAGTGACTCAGAGTATATGCTGAACTATTATAACATTATTACTGAAGGTGAGGTAAACGTATCATAGCCTGCTAGTCACGCATAACAATTTACAGGACCATTTTGACCAGTCATGATTATAGGTGATTTTTGGACTTGTTCTCACTGCTGAAAAACATCTTAAGCCAGCCTAAGCTTGTTTGCTGGTTTTATAGTGCGCAGGTCTGTTTGCTGTTTTAAAAGAGTTTGTGCACTTAATATCCAGCGAACAGAATTTTGTTATAAGAGCATTCTCTAAATATTCAGTTTAAAAACATTCAAATTTTTTGACATTGCAGTAATGTTTTTATAAGGTATAATGTTCCTTAAATGTTCTTTCAACTTAATTTTGATTTAAAATTCAACATTGTAGGAACGTTGATTTGTAACATTCCAAGAACATAAAATGTCCAGTTTCCTTATTGAATGTTATTTAAAGGTTAGTTTGATGTTCCTGAAACATTCTTTCATTCAGCATTAGATTTCAGATCAGCATTTGCTTTAGTTGAGCTCTTGATCCCTGACTTTCATTGCATTTCTTCTTTTGCAGGTACATTCAGAAATAATTTCTACATTTATAAAACCTATCACCATGTCTGTTTTAAAAGCAGACAAATAATTTCATCAAAACCACTTAAACAGTTGCTTTTTCTGTAGTTATTTGAAAGAGTGTTTTGGGAAAATCATACCAATCTTTAAATAACAATCTAAAATTACTAATGTTCTTGGACATTTTTCTGTTCTTGGAATGTTGAATTTTAAATCTAAATTAAGTTGAAAGAACATTTCAGGAACATTATACATTTGGAAAAAAAAAAAAAAAATTATGTTCCCAGAACCAACACTGAATATTTGGAGAATGTTCTTAAAACAAAATTATGTTAGCTGGGTGTAGACCAACTAAATCATGTGAAGAACATTTATTTGTGGTGTTACGTAAACAGGATCTTATGTATGCAGAGCATTTGAAAGATGCGAATGGATCGTTTCTCAGAAAATCACGTGATCAACAGCAACCATGAGTTTCGTTTTCTGCGTATGGAAACTTGTACTCTGATATCACCGCTGACACACATGAACAGAGGTCAGAGGAGGAATATACAGGAACAGGTCGCCCTTTAGAAAAATGTGCGTCTGTAAATATACTGTGGTCTAACACAGTTTAATCCGATTAATCACTTGCGAATGGAAGCTTAATTTCTGACAATGAATAATAAAAATAATAAATGTAAACTCAAAATTTTGTCTTTTTTTGCGTGATATAACTCGCAGCTGAGTTATAAAGTAAGAGTTCATTTACGCTGTGAATGTGTGTGATGATGCATTTAGGCTACACCTGTGCATTCAGTAAAGACATTTACCCAAAGCAGGTTAGGCACACCACATAAACATTTTCAATCCATGCATTTTCTACACGAATGCATTTGCAATAATCATCAATGCATATGTTGAAACTACAAAGTCAAGTGACTTACCATCAACGAGAAAGACACACAGTGTGAGCACAAAATAGCCTCCCATTTGTTGTTGTTGTTGTTGTTTTTTTTTTTTTGTTTTTTTTTGTTTAAATCGTTGTTGAGCTGATAAATCTATTGAATCGAGTCTTGAATATTGTTGCCTTTGTATTCTGCAAGGCAGAAATCCCCGGAGCTGTTTGTAAATAGGCTACAGAGTAACCTGTTTACATGATGGTGAAGGTTGCGATGTTACAGACAGCATGAAAACGATAGTAACGAGGTGTGCTTTTATTTCTTGAGTCACATAGGCGGGGCAGATCATATCACAATCAGGCTAAGGAAAATATCTACAACACACTTTTGACCAGTCATGATTTAAGCGAATATGTTGGACTTTATTTATCGAATTCGTTACCCCTGCTGAAAAACATCTTAAACAATGATATTTTAGCTCATCAGTGTACATCGTGGTGGAAATGAAACCTTGTGAAGCTCTGAGGTTGTACTGGGAACAGCGCCAGCTGCTGACGGTAACAGCCATAAATCATATCTAAGTTCCTTGTTCAGCCTCTTATCGTTTCTCTGGAAATTACGTGATGGACGCCAGCCAAGTTTCGTTTTCGACCAATCGCTTGCCACTTTTAAGTTTTCAAAGCAGTATGTTGTTTAATTTATCAATATAGCCTATATATAATATACATAAACATAAAATACATAAAATATATATACGTAAACTATAAAGTAGAAAAAAAATATTGATCAATTAAACAACAAACTGCTTTGAAAACGTTCAAAGTAGTCTACACTCCACATAATTCAACCAACCAAATTTAAATCCCTGAAAAAACAGATCTGCTCAAACTCCTTTAAACCCAGCAAACAAACTTTGGTGGTTTAAGATGTTTTTCATGCATTCCAGGATTTATGGCTATTCCCAGTACATCCTCAGAGCAAGGTTTCATTTCCACCATGATGTAGGGGAGCGTCGGGCACACTTTCTCAGTTTGTGTAAATGTAGCCTACTTTAGGTTCAGGTAATTTCTTTTGTTCCACATTAAATTCACAAATGTCTGGTACAAATATGTGGCTTTGTTTCATTAATACAATGTATATTTTTTTCTTTATTTTCCCCGGAAGCAGGGAAGTGAAATGTGACAACATGCCCTGTAGGTGGGGCACATTGTAACATGACCATTTGACAGCTAAAAATGTTATCTGACTTAATTAAAAAATATACATGACAAACTAAAATAAAAAACAATTATTATTTTTTTCATATAAAATAATGGCATTTTTTTAGAAAATCAAATTTAAATAATTTTGTGATTAGACAAATAGACAAGACAGTACAAATGCTGTAAATTTCTTGAAATAATATTTTTTGAATGTTCATGTCCTTCCTTTTAGTCTTTAATCTCCTTTTCCCATGCTATCTCAACAGAAATTCATAAAGTTGATTATGCCAGTTGTAACTGTATAGTATAGTTCTAGTAGCAGGACACATTGTAACGCAGTGTTACAACAAACCCTATCTGTGCAACTGGACATTAAACCTGGTTAGTGTCTTCTGATAGTTAGGGAAGCATTAAAGAACTACCCAAACTGCTAAACAACAGATTGGAGTTTAAAATAATATCAGATTTGTCTAATTTTAAATAAACACAAAAACTCTTTTGTTCATTTTTTAGAGAGATGCTCACGGTCTAATCAGATTCAATGAACTATAAGCTGTGCTAAAAGTGGTACCGCCAGACCCAGAGATTGGCTGAATGGATTTGAAAATGGTAAAACTAAACTGTTTAACTCTAGGGGAGTTGGAAAATGAGCCTTTTTTTTTTTTTTTTTTTTTTTAAAGTGGAACGCTGGAATGTTCCTTTAATGGTGCCGTATGTGATTTCTCAAAATTCATTGTTGAACATTGTTGAAATTTGAAATCAACCCAAACAAACCCACCCCTCTCTTCATTGCTCCGCCTCCAAACCTCACACTCCAATCCTAACCACCCTGCTCCGAGTAGGTCTCAAACCCCAGCCCGATCGCTGCTGGCAGGTGAGGCGAGTGCGCTAACAATGACACTAAACACCTCATTCTCTAGCAAACACCAGTGTGCAGTGGTTTACCTGCTCAACTCTAACTATCTGGCCGCTGATACAGACACAATGCGAGTGGATGTCTGTTTATTACAGCTTACACGCAACAAATTTCTTTACGAAAAATACAGCACAGATGATGAATGAATGACAAGGAAGCACACAAAATGAACATACAGTACACCAGAGTAAATACAAACAAGTGCTCATTGTTAATCGCCAACAGCAACCCTGTGCTACTCACATGAGAAGGAATCAAAGCAGCCTCCACATCTGTTTTCAGGTCTTCTCACTTATCTTTTTCCAGCACTGGAAAGCTTTACTAATAAAAATGCTGGTCCTAAAGCGCTTGCCCAGTCATAAACCTTCATTTCAGTGATATTCTTTTGAGCTTTTGTATTGTGTCCCATCTCTCGTTCTGCAGTTTTTCAAATCTCCCTCTTGCTCCTTCTCGACAGTCATATGCCCCTAATGCTGATTGGTTACACATTTGTTGTTTGTCTCGGCCCAAATAACTTCCAATCAGGGTACTTGAAATAATACTGACCTTTAAGGTCTGGGTAGATTAGATGGTGCAGCAAAAACATTTCTCGAAATCAATGTGTTGGATGCAGGAGAAATAGACAGGAATAAAGATATAAGTGACTTTGACAAGGGCCAAATTGTAATATGGCAAAGCGACTGGGTCAGAGTATCTCTGAAATGTATCTCAAGTATCTCAAGGCTTGCCACAAACTGGCGACAGAGTGTCGGACACCCAAGGCTCATCGATGCACAAGGACAACAAAGGCTATCCCATCTGGTCTGAGCCAGCAGAAGGTAAAAGTATAATGATGGTTATATAATGATCTCACTTTGCTGCATAGGGGCTGTGTAGACCAATTAATTTGGCCCCTGTCCAACACTGAAAGGGCATACAATGGGCATGTGAGCATCTGAACTGGACCTTGGAGCAGTTGAATAAGGTCCCCTGCAAACAAGCCCGGTCCTTTAGGAAGCCTCCAGGAGTGTTGTTTTATTGAAAATCATAAAGTTTGAAATCATCAATAAAAAAGTGGACCAGTAATGAGCTATTGCAGGCTTGTTTGCAGGGTTGATTAGTTCGGTGATTCTAATTTTCTTTTACATCACATGGATGGCCATGCACATGTGCAGCATTTACTTGGGAAAGTAATGCACCAGGATCACTGTAAGATGCTCTGGGCAAAGTTCTGCTGGGAAACATTGGGTCCGGTCATTCATGTAGACATAAATTCAACATGTGCCACCTACCTAAACAAACCAGGTACACTCCTTAATGACAATGGACAGTGGCCTCTTTCCGCAGGATAATGCACCCTGACACACTGCACACATTGTCCAGGAATGGTTTGAGGAACATGATGAAGAGTTCAAGGTGTTAATCTGGCCTCCAAATTCCCCAGATCTCAATCCAACTGAGCATCTGTAGGAGGTGCTGAACCAACAAGTTTGATCCACTGCAGCTCCACCTCACAACCTACAGGACTTGAAGGATCTGCTAATGTCTAGGTGCCAGAAACCACAGCACACCTTCAGAAGTCCTGTTGAGTTCATGCCTCGGCGGGTCAGCACTGTTTTGTCTGTACACGAATGACAAACAGCATATTAGGCAGATGGTTATAATGTTTTGGCTCATCAGTGTAATCTCTCTAAGCACAGCTATCTTTAATTCATCATTTTTAAAGAAATAAATAATATGGTATTGTTATCTGAAACAATGACTTTAAAGATATCTTGACCTGGACCTTGTTGAAATTAAGGACATGTGGCCATGCAGCAAAGTACACAAGAAAGAGAGAGAAAGGTGTAGCGCCCTCTACTGTCCTAACCCGGGTAAAAGGAATAATTTTTTGGCATTATATACATTAAATGTGTTAAACTGGCAGAACTAGTCAAACGAGTGTAAGACAGAACAAAGTAAGTACTCACTGATTCTTTGTCACAGGAAGCTCGCCAAAATAAAAACATGAGCATTGTGTGAACTTAACCCTGACAGTAACAGTCGGATCTGGGCCGACTCTATGTTGCTGTCAGGGAAACTATTGTAATGGACTGAATTGGGATACAATTCCTGGAGTAACTTTATCCTGTGAATGTGTGTGATGATGCATTTGCATCTATGCATTCGGCAGAGACATTTATCCAAAGAAACTTACATTGTGTGCCAGTACACTTTTTCAGTTCATGCATTTTCTGCATGAATGCATCATCTATATATCAGTGAGAAACACTTGATTTGCAAAGAGGCCTGAATGCTTTCAACTGAAAATAGAAAATTTATTACAAGGTAAACAACATTTTCAGCCCCCCACTCTATGGTTGCGTTCAAAAATAGACAAGATTTTTTTTTTAACCACAGACCCGTATAGAAAACCACAGCGCATGTTTTCTCTAGCGCAGAGAATGGACACAATTCACCAAAAGCGACATCAGCGACTGTGTCAAAGTGAAACTTTTGTGGTCTCATTTATTTACAAAGAAATAGCAGTTTGGCATAATGGATGGAAAAACATGTATTGGACACAAGCATGTGTCAGTAGTTTGTGGGTAAAGAGTGTCTTCATTTCCTCTCCTGTCGATAAGAACCTCACGGTCAGACTTCCTTTTTCACGATAAACATGCTTTACAGACACTGATGTTTCAGAAACAGTCAAATAAGAGTCACAGGTACACATTATTCTAACGCATCATTCATCACTTATAGACACTTATATATTTCACACATTATAAATGAAGTTATAATTTCATTCAATGACATTAATTCTTCCTACACACATGCAGAGAGAGAGAGAGAGAGAGAGAGAAATATTGCCAAAAAAAAAAAAAATATCTAAAATAATAAACTTCCAATATCATTTAACATCTTCCTGTGCTAGAATGTTTTCTGCCAGCATACAGTGAGTCTTAATAAATGCTACTGTACTGTGATTTTACAGTGAAACTCCAGTGTGTGTTCAGTGAAGGGTGGTCGAGTCCTGCTGGGGGAGGATCCACACACACAATATATTAATATCACTTCTGTCAAATCAAAACAGACAGCTTTCAGAGATTTTCATTATGATGTTACAGTGCTCAGAGAAAATGGTTCATGTTGGAATTTTGTTCTGCTTGTGTTTGAGGCAGCTTCATGGTGAGTTACAAATGCATGTTTCGTGTGTTTATGTAGCAATGTTTTTACTGAGTTAGTCAACGCTTTGGTTTTTATACAAAGTAATATGTTAGATATATGATGTTTTGGATTCAGGTCTGTCATTACAGATCACATTAGAGACGGATTCAGTCAGCTGTTAATAAGCTCATCAAATCCATAAAAAAGTTGACGTGAGAATATCCCATTAAACTATGTGAAGATAATGTAGTTTAATAGTCTCACGGTAGAACATTTTGTGTTAGATGTTTTTGTGTATGTTTAGCAAAATCAGTGATCAAACATTTTAGAACCATCAGAATCTGTTATTGTAAACTGCAAAGACCACGAGTGTTATTTGAAAAATCATTTACCTTTTAATCTGACAAACTCTGTCTGTTCTCCAGGTGTGTTTGGTGATTCAGTGTCAGTGATGGAGGGAGATTCTGTCACTTTATACACTGATCTTACTGAAATAATGGATGGTGATCTGATTCTGTGGAGGTTTGGAATGAAAAACACTTTAATAGCTGAACTAGATGTACAGGCCGACAGCATGACTGTATATGATGATGTTCTTGATGTGAGATTCAGAAACAGACTGAAACTGAACAATCAAACTGGATCTCTGACCATCATGAACATCACAACTGAACACAGTGGATGTTATGAACTACAGATGATCAAAAATATAAGAAAGAGTTTCAATCTAACTGTCTATTGTGAGTTTAATATGGCTTCCATTATTTGTTATTTGTTTTGAAGTGTACATATCCTAAATATATGATTTTTCAATGTTAAAATTGTAAATTCTAAGATACACAATTTTTAATGTTCCCATTTCAACCTCCTGAACACTTTTCTTTTTTAGAAAATTTAATTATTCTGACACTGGCATCTCTGTGTAATTTTTCATAAATCTGAAAATCACAAATTCAGCAGATAGCATGATCTACTCTGATGTTTTCCAGCTCGTTTTTCAGCTCGTCTGCCTGTTCCTGTCATCAGCAGTAACTCTTCACATTGTTCTTCATCATTATCATCAAATTGTTCATTGGTGTGTTCAGCTGTGAATGTGGGTCATGTGACTCTCTCCTGGTACAAAGGAAACAGTTTATTGTCCAGCATCAGTGTGTCTGATCTCAGCATCAGTCTCTCTCTACCTCTGGAGGTGGAATATCAGGATAAAAACACCTACAGCTGTGTGCTGAACAATCCCATCAGCAACCAGACTCAACATCTGGACATCACTCACCTCTGTCACACATGTTCAGGTACGGCAGAGCTGATATAAGCGTTTATTACTGAGTTGATTAAAGACTAGAACTGGTTTTAATGATTGGTCATAAAACAAATGTTCATCATTTTATTGCTTAAAAATGACATTGATTCCTAATTGTTAAACTATGTTACTTCTTTTGTTTTTACTCAACATATCTGTTTACAAACATCTCTGTTAAATGGATTATTTATTTACACATGATGTTGTTGTTGTTGTTATGTCCCATAAGCTCGGATCCGAGTCTTGGTGACTTGATAGACATAAGAATTAAAAATTAATTGGTTTTGCACTAGTCTGATGAGATCCTCCAACGGCTGTCCTGTCATTGTTGTAATTGTATCTCATTGATGATCTTCCTCTGCACCTTTTACCCTCAGTCATCCCATTCATGAAATCCTTTTCACTGAGCTTTCCATTGTGACCAAAGTACAACAAATGCAGTTTCATCATTTGTACTTCGAGTTGCATTGGTTTGTTTCCCTCCATGATTAACTTGTTGGTTCATCTCATCATTTTTTTCAGTGTTGTGTTGTCGGCATACCTCCGACTGTTTATCATATTTGTATACATATAGAACATCACCATCCTTTGCTGCCTTTCAGGCTGAGATTAAAACATTTGATTTTTACTTTAACCTACAGTAGAATGGGATAAACTAGAAACTTTGAAATGACTTTGTTGTAAAGCAGTAAAATACTTCTGATGTTCGCTTATCACTAGATCACACTAATATCTGTCTCTCTATATAGTTACAGACTCAGTCTCTCTGATAGTGCTGATCTCTGCTGGATCTCTGTTGATTGTTGTTGCAGTCGGGATCTGCTGTATCTGCAGGAAATGTAGAAAAACTGCTCAAGGCAAGTGTCATTTGAATTTGTAAAAGTAATCAGTGTTATAAGAAATAATAATATACATTAATAGTGTCCCAACTAACAGTGTTTTGGGTCCGTGTACGTTTTGATAGTTTGTTTTCCAATTTGAAATGAAATACGCAGAAACGAGAAAACGGTCGTTTCCCGTTTTTTCGTTTGTTAAAAAAAACGGAAAAACGAGATTTTGACTCGATTTTCGTTTTTTTCGGGTCACGGATAGAAAACGGGAACACGACTTCAAAACTCGTTTTCCACATGTGGGCGGTCATTACACGCCCCTTTCAGCCGATTGGTCAATCAAATCTGAGCCAGTGACGTCATCTTCAGTTCGTTCAACAAAATAATAGTCCTCTGCCGCTATATCAGTAGATGTCATAAATCGGCTTTCTTCTGTGCAACCTAACGCGTATTTCACAGAAATATGTTTGCACAGATAAAAAAAGTTTAAAAAACCTAGTCTGTTTTTAAGCTGTCATTGTTTTTTTTTTAATGTAAAATGTAAATGCCTCTACATCTGTTACCAAGCGCATGACATCCTTTGGGATACTACCACCGATCAATAGGCTATAGTACATAATGATAGATTCTCTATAGATCAGTGGCTACTGGACTCATTTTTTTTCTTATTTTAATGTTTTGTTTACATTTTATACATTTAAATTCAATCATTTAGCAGACGCATTCCTTGCATGGCTATATAGTAGACTATGAAGTCATATTAGAAAATAGGCTATCCACTGTGTGGCAACACCTAATAACGGTATCACCATCGGGGGCCTTTTTAGTTTTCCTTACTTATAAATGGCCATGCAGATTTTATCTCTTAAATTAAACACTTTTATGAACACAGTGAACATTATTATACGTCACAGTTTACTTGCTATCCTCACTTTTTCTGTCTTTCCTTCGCTTTTGAATGAATTAAATGGCCCTGAACATTTTACTTTCAATTTCGATTTAACGGCAATTGGCGATTCTGCGTCAGCTGCTTTAGTGGACAACAGCAAAACAAAAACTCTTGTATATTGAACATAGAACTTTTATTATCTTTGTAATTATTTTATTATCTTTTATTATCTTTGTAATTATTTTATTTTGTAAATATTCGTGGCTTAACAGCGGGAAAATTTACTGTATGCATATATGATAAATGTCTGTGAATAATTAAAAAAAATCCCAGGGGTTTAGTTTTAGCCTACATGAACAAATAGCAGAATAAACAACAGAACATGAGGATTCATCATCATCACGCACCTGCCGCGCTTCTGTGAACGGGGAAAAAAGGATTCAATTATATAAAACGAATAAATAGCCTATGCGCGAAATTTATTTCACTTAAGTAATTAACATATTACCAAAATGAAAGGGGAAAAAAATGCGACAATATGAGTGTCGGTTCATTTTTGAGACGTTCACAGAAAGGAAACCGAGACGGCAGAAAATTTCTTTGTTTATTTTACGAGCAATGTTTTGTTTTTATTGTGAGTGTACAAAAATAATAGGCCTATTTAACCCTTCGCAGATTCGAATGGTGTTACATATATTTGACCATAAATGTCTGAGTATTTTAAGTTGTTTCCGCTTTTATAAGAAAATTCAAGTGAACGCGTCGGCGCATCACGCGCAACATCAGTTTTAGTAACTTGACATCACAGCCTGTTAACTGTCAAAATAACATAGCCTATTCAACCAAATATATAAAAAGTTATACTGCTCATTTTAAGTAGTCTGTAGGCTATACAATAAAAGCGTTCAAATAATAAATATAGTTTAGCCTCCAAATCGTGAATATTGAAACATTTGGATTTGTGTCAAATTAGAGAGGTAGTTATAACGCCGGTTTCTGTTTCAGTTCAGCTTTAAATTAATTCGTTTTATATATATTATTTTTGTAATAACTAAAATAGCTATGTAGCTGTAATTTTAATCTTTAATGTTTGATCTTTACATATTCCCTCAATCTTTTAACCAAAGGGTTATTAACATTAGCCTATATATTCAGCAGGCAATGTTAGGCTATATAAAATAAATAGAGAGATGAGCTATTGTTCGTTTTTCAAAACTGCTTACACTACTTATTTATTGTGATTTATTCTATTTATTCAAAATAGAATAAAATAAAAACTAGTTTTTTTTTTTGTTTGTTTGTTTTTTTAAATCTGTGCTTTACCCGCTCCTCTGTGTGGGTAGCGCAGTTTCAGCATGCATATTAAACTACAAACCGCATTACAACAGTCTGTGTGCTGATTAACATTTCTGAAATAAATATTTCTGTGAAATACCCGTTAGGTTGCACAGAAGAAAGCCGATTTATGACATCTACTGATATAGCAGGAGAGACTGTTATTTTGTTGAACGAACTGAAGATGACGTCACTGGCTCAGATTTGATAGACCAATCGGCTGAAAGGGGCGTGTAATGACCGCCCACATGTGGAAAACGAGTTTTGAAGTCGTGTTTCCGTATTCTATCCATGACCCGAAAAAACGAAAATCGAGTCAAAATCTTGTTTTTCCGTTTTTTTAACAAACGAAAAAACGGGAAACGACTGTTTTCTCGTTTCTGCATATTTCATTTCAAATTGGAAAACAAACTATCAAAATGTACACGGACCGTTTTGTTATAAGAACATTTTCTAAATATCCAGTATTGGTTCTGTGGAAAAACATTAAATCTCTGAAGATCTGATTCAACAACTCCACAAACAGCATTACCAGCTTCACTTATTACTAACCAGACTGACTTTATTTCTGTCACACGAATACAGAAGATCTTATTGAGAATTAACAGAGGTTTAGATGTTGATTATCACCACGATGGAGATTAGTGTTTGATTTTATGTTGTTGGAATGTTACAAATCAACGTTCCTACAATGTTGAATTTCAAATCAAAATTAAGTTGAAAGAACGTTTGAGGAACATCATACCATATAAAAAACTTATTAATACTTTGTTCACACAAAATTAGAATATTTCTGAACTTGTTACACTTGATGTTCTTGGTCAAAAATGACCGGCCTCCAAAAATATGCTAATTTTCTCTTTATGCTATATCAGTGTTTCTCAACCAGTGGTCCTTGACGTAATGCCAGGGGTCCTTATAAAATATCTGAATATGAATATTATTTTGACATTTGACACGTTCCCATAAAAGAAGAAGATAATATATGTATAATATAACTGACGATATAGCTGAATATTGGACAAGTCAACTAACGTAGTAGTAAATTATACTTGATTGTATTTGGTCGTCACAAAGACATTAATGATACCAACAAGCCAAAATTATTCTGGGGTCCTTGAGGACAGTTCTATGACGGGGGTCCATTACTCAAAAAAGGTTGAGATTCATGTGCTATATTATTACCAAAGACAGGATTCAAGATAGTTGCTGGTAATACAGCATAATGAGAGATTTACAAGCAATTTTTAAAAGGCTGGTCATTTTTGACTGGGAACACCATTTTAGGTAAATGATTTTCTGCACAGCACAAGGTCAAGTCACCTTTATTTTTAAAGCGCCCTATACAATACAGATTGGTTCAAGGGTTGATGGAAAGAACATTAATAATATGTGTAGATGTGGGGTTTGGTGGTTATCTACAGTATATACTGACACTGGGCAGTGCTCTTTAGTTGTTGAACATATTCTTCATTAAACCACAGAAATGCAAATCTAAATTAATGTTAAAATTAATCAGCTTCCTCTACGCTTTATGAATGTAATATTACATGTGTAAAGATTCAGCGCTCCACTGGTGTTCAGATTAACATCTCTATGACGCTGTTCCACTGGTGGGTGGCATTTCACATGAGCTTCAAATAAAATTTAATTTCATCATTAAAAAAAATGTTAATTAGTTTAATTAAACATTCTTATGGTTTTGAATTATCTGCAAAGAATGTCTTTCTGAATGCATGTGACCCTGCTAGTGACTGGTGAGTGAGTCAAAGTCAAAGCCAATCAATTTGTTGATGTAAGGCAGCAATGAGTGCATTAACATGTTAACTTTGACAGCCCTAACATATATGACGTAAATAAAAAACAGATCTAGTTAACAACATTGCATTTTGCTGTTTCAATCCATCTATTTATTATATTACATCTTATTATCGTTGAAACAGTTGAGACTCGTGAAGAAGAAATCATTTACGTTGAGCCGACATTCTACAAAAGAAAAGCTCAGAAAACGGTAAGATCATTTATTAAAAATTCATGTTGTTTGTGTGTCTGTCATTTCAGCAGGATTGTGCTTGTGTGTGACAGATCATTATACAGACAGAAACACAAAACAGCACCACATTAAATATGTATAAAAGCCATCTGATCAGCATTCAGTGTGAGAAACATATGCCATAATACTCACAACACTCGTTCACCATAACTACAGTCAGCATTAGTTAATATTTCCAGTGTTCAAAATGAGCCACTGATGAAGTATTTCCTGTCAGCTGATGACATGATCCAAATCGTCAGAGTTTCACATGAACTTGCTTTGCAATTCTTACAATGCTTTTGGGGAACACAGTGCAAATCAACATAATTCTGTCTATATGCCATTTGTACTAGAATACATTTTTATAGCAACTATTTGTTTGCAAACATTAAGTAAGGAGTAATTGACTCCGGACAGTTGAATTATTAGAAAATAATGCAAGTGGTAAGTGGAGTGGAGGTAAGTGGAGTGGCCGTTACACCTCGGGTGTGCATTATTTTCTAATAATTCAACAGTCTGGAGTCAATTATTACACTTATACTGCGGTTACCACACCTCAAGACAGATGTTGTATTTCAAGACATTTGTCAGGTTTTTGTCCTTAAAACAGGGACTGATTTCTTACGCATCTCATCCCAAGCCTCCGTTCCTAATTCCAAAACATAACAAAACATCAACAGACATGACAGAGCAGGTTACTTATGAATATGATATTAAACAAAGTCCCAGATTTCAAATTGTGTAACTTTTTTTTAAAAAGAATTCGAACAATAAAAACCGTTTTGTGGCTCTTTAATGTGTCGTGACAGATCGCTGTAGCTCCTCAGCTCAAGAGGCTCATTAACCGATCTTCTCTTCCTACTAGTTCATTTATAGCATCAAATAAACATAAATGAAAATGAGAAGGAATGTTGTTTCAGACGCGGAGAGACGTAAATACACACCATTTTTCAAGTTCAAGTCCACCGAGGTCAATCTAACTCCTGACTGCTTTGTCGGACAAAATGGCGGATTCGGCGTTATGATCAATCAAACTCCCAGCGAAGGGTCAATTGTCTGTGTATTTAAGTTCTTGTCTTCCTTTAGATCATTGTCGGGTCTCGTATGTTCCGTTCCTGCCTGGATTCTGTATTCTCCCGTTGGATTGTCTAGTAAAGACTTATTTATGTATTATCTTCTTTGTTGTGTGTTATATATACAACCAACACGTTACAGTAACAAAGGCTTGAGCCTCGATAGCAGAATACTGTTGATAGTTATTAATGCAGAGAGAGAGAGAGAGAGAGAGATGTGAATTAGCCTACCTGAGTCTGTGTCTCATGACAGCAGCTCCTATAAGCTACTAATAGTGAAAGTATAAGTGCATCTACCCCATAACCCGCACAGTTATTACCTCGCTGGTGAGAAATGTCATGTAGCTTTTAAGCTGCTAAACTATTGTACTGATTCATTTGTCAGAGCAGCGACATTTCTGTCCGAGTGTGTGTGTCTGTACTGTATGTCTGTTAATTTGATAGAGAGAGAGAGTGGGAGAAAGAGTATGGACTTTCAGGACACAATGAAACGTGACAATAATTCGTCATTTTCATCCTATTGTTCACTATATTTATTTGTTTGGTCGGTGTCGTTGTGGGTTTTGTCTCTTTTGCGGTTGTAGGCTGTGAGGACCTTTTGAAATAACTGCAATCATTTGATATGGAGCTGTAATGCGGTCAAGATCTGCTAGAACTACTTTAGCTGTGCGTTTCCCTGAAAATAACTGCACAACTTAGTATAAAAAAGCATATAAGGAAACAAACAGAAGGAAACAATGCAAGTCTCTCACCCACAGGCCTATGGAAGTTTTGTGACACACTTGATGCTGGTTTTACATCTGCATATTGTAATGTCATCAAGGATATGCATTTATTATTATACACTGTGTTTCTGACAGGATTATAAAGAGGAGGATCATGTGGAGTACGCTCCAATCGCCAAGAGAAGATGATCAAACTACCAGTACCACCAGCGGTGTGATCGCTTTCACAGAAACCTCTGTAGTTTCCTCTGAACTCTTCAGTTTTGAGTTCTGGGATTGTTAAAAATGTGATATTCAGTGATGAACTAATGAAACTCTCTCTTAAAGAATACGCAAGGACTTTAAAAAACAAAAATGATCTAAATTTTTAGATCTAAAACTTTTTCATGTTTGACAAAGCCTCGTTTTTTCCCTTTATAACAAATCCCCTATACGGAAACAAACAGGAAACATTTTACCTCCTCATTTCAAAAATATATAAATATGTGTGCCTGCTAAATAAATGCCTGCTATGGTCAGCTTCCTGATAGTTTGAGCTGGTTTGATTTACATCTGCACAGAAAAGTGGTTTAGTTGTTGGTGGACAAACAGGTTCAGCATGAACATCTACTGGATGTTTGTGGTTGATGTTTGAGGCACACTGCTGACGAGTCTTTACTGTGTGGTTGAAGGGCTTTTTTCCATTCCTGCTCATATGAAGACCCACAGTCTGACTTTAGCTTTAACAAAACAGACTTTACTGTGAGATACTGAATCTAACAGATAAACAACTGTTTCATATAATTTCATATAGTCAATTCAAGTCAAGTCAAATTTATTTTTTATTGCTTTTCACAATACACATTATTTCAGTGCAGCTTTACAGAAAATTATGATGTCAATGTTTATAATATCTTAATGTGTCACATTTATCAGATTAGAGCTGGGCGATAATATAGTTTACATTTTGTGATGACACAAGCAGTCAAGCAGTTGAGATTCGCTGGTTTTGAGTATACTGTAGGTTTGCAAATAAAGTTGGACATACATATATATTCAACTTTATATAAGAAGCTGACCGATAGCATAGTTTCATTTTGTGACAAAATAAAAGAATCAAGCAGTTAAGATTCAATATACAAAAGTTATCAAGCTATTTGATGTCACGCCATTTAAAGATCATATCCTGCTTGTCTGACAATGTTGAACAGTCATTTTAGGAATGCATGTGTATGATTGTGTTCAGACCTATTTACCATGAGAGGCATCTACTTTCTCCTAAGCTTACGTTACTCCTACAAAACAAACTCAAGCTCCTCTTCTCTTATATCGAAATTCTCATTTTAGTCTTCTAATTCATGACCATTGTTTTTTTGTTTTTTTTGCTCTATCTTCTGAGCTTCTGTAGTCATCAATACGTCATGCTTCAGGTCAAAGGTTACTCTTTCACTGGAACTAGACTACAGCAGTCAGTGATTATAGATAAGTTATAAATATGGATATTTTTCTTATAAAAAAATTCATCATTTTGCTTCAGAAGGCCTTTATTAACCCCTTTGGATCCGTATGGATTAATTTTAGGATGGAAGGATGAGCTTTTAAAAAAGATTAAGTCTGTACTGTCTTCAGCACAGTGATCATCTTTCTGCTGAATTTTTTTTTTGCATAAGCAGGTGTGTTTTTGTGAAGCTTAAAAATATGAAATAAATATATTTCATTATGTATTTCTCTATGTATGTGTTTATGCTGCATGAGTAAATATATCTACAATACATTACACATGCAGTACCATATCTGATCACATGTAGCCTACATCTGTATATTATGAAGTGTATTACTGAACATAAAATTACATATATTAGTAAATATGTTGTCACATATTTTTTCAATATATGAAAAGCAGCAATTCCTATGTATTATTCAATATACTGTGATATATTAACACAATGTTATTCTGTATATTTTCATATATACCATTAAATCATTTGATATATTGATCATTCATAAATAGGGAAATATATATTCTCTTTACGTAAGGTGTATAACATAGGATTTTTTTTAATTTCATAATTGTTAATCGTAGTTTCCTCACTCTGTTTTAATGCGATACTTGAGCACAGAGCTGGGCCTCCCTAAGCGAACTAAGTTGCTTAGGGCCCCGCCGCCACCAGGGGGCCCACAGCGCTTGTTCCATCAGTTGCAGTTCTGGCACCTCAGTCCCAATACTGTACAACTCGACGTACATTTGCATCATGTTAATGCAATGGTAGAGATAAACTCATGGGCCTCTGCACTTATTCGCTATCACAAAAGTTCATTATTTGCATGTGCTTCAAAACCTTGCCAGTTAAACATTTCATTATGACATGCACTTTTTCTGAGCGCGTACACCCGAAGCACACACTAAACACACACTAAAACTTTTACACTCACTAAAAGCCTGTCAAACAGCGCCTGAATAGTAGACTTTATCTTTCGCGTCTGATTGCTCTAATACTGTCAAATACACACAAGGTTTACATAAACACAGCTGATTATGTCTAAAGTGAAAGTAATCCGTTGAGAGAAAATCGGATGTGTGTCTGTATTTTAGATGTGTGCAGGTCTTAAAGTAACAGAAGCCTAATAGTAAACATGCTGCCCTTGTCCTTAAAGGGATAGTTCACCCAAAAATGACAATTCTGTCATTATTTATTCACTCTCATTTTCTTTCCAAACCTGTATTACTTTCTTTCTTCTGCTGAACACAAAGTAAGATATTTAGAAAAATGTGAGTAACCAAAGAGTTGGTGACTAGCAACCAACATTCTTCAAAATATCTTATTTTGTGTTCAGAGAGGTACAGAAGCCCTAAACGGCCATGGATTATTATTATTTTTTATCTTGTTTTCTCGTGATCACGACTTATTTTCTCGTGATCTCGAGATAACAAAAGTTGTTTTGTCGTGATCACGACATAAAAGTTCTTTTTACAATGATTGATTCTGAAACACTGCACCCGGATTCTACTGTTGCTATAGTAACGAACACAACTTTGACGCGCATCTGATCGACGGATAAATCATGCGCTCTTATATCTTGTGGATATTTCAGCTAAATGTTTACTTCACTTAATAATAAAGTTTACAATAAATAAATACATATAGGCTAATCAATCACTGTTCAATAAATGTATGCTTAACACATTGTTTGTGTAATTAACATGCTAATATTCAGAGGTGGGTAATCCAGGGGTCAAAGAGTAAAAGTCCTGCCATATTTTTATTCCACCCACTGAAGCATTAATGAGATAAATAAGTGATTATAAAATCTAATTAAGATTGGGCTCAAAATGAGTTCAGTGATTCAGATCAAATAATGATTATGTGAAAACATAACCAACACCACCTGATCATCTTTTAACTTTGCTTGTCTGGTTGGTTTTAACACAGTTAAAACTGCCCAAACAAAATCTAATATTAAAAAGTCAAGGGTCAAGAGCTCAACTAAAGCAAACCCTGACCTCGATGATGGTAACTTAAAAATTGTGATTTTCTCCTTTGGTGATTCTGCTTGTTATCATCAGGTGTCTTCAATAATGCTCAATCATCACTCAATTAATCACTTATTTATCTCATTAACGCTTCAGTGGGTGGAATAAAAATATGGCAGGACTTTTAGTCTTTGACCCCTGGATTACCCACCTCTGGTCATTTAACAGTTAAGTTAATCACTTAAGGCACACAATACTGCACAAAATAAAGCGATCAGGAAAACTCTCTCTGTACGAAACTCGTATAATATGGGCCAATATGAACTAATACAGTAAAGTGGATATTTACAGTACATCATCAGTTATATTTGGTAATATACTGCCACCTGTTGGCACATTTGTGTAATGTAGAGCAGCGATTAAGTCGTGATCACGAGAAAACAACTTTTGTTATCTCGAGATCACGAGAAAATAAGATAGAAAAATAATAATAATCCATGGCCGTTTAGGGCTTCCGTAAGTGAGTGAGTAAATGATGAGAAAATTTTTCATTTTTGGGTGAACTATTCCTTTAATGTTAATACATTTATTATTGTTATCTTCCTACAGGTCCATCTGAACTGTTCATTTTATGTCATTAAGTTTTTAATTTAGTATCGTCCATTTTGTACATTTACATTAATTTTTTATATAAGAAAATACTGTTTATTTTAAGTTATTTTAACCGAGGGCCCCCAAATAAAATTCTGCTTATGGCCCCATAAAAGCTTGGGCCGGCCCTGTTTGAGCGATCAATATTCTGATCATGCTTCAACTTCTTGGTCTTCCTTTCCTTGCATTCTCAGAGGAAGGAACAAGGAAAGGAAGTAAGGTTGTGTGTTGATTGCTCTTCACCACTGGCTAGTATCATGTCACACATGCACATCCTCACTTGCTTGAAAGTGGTGACGCAGCCAGTAATACCTCTTCTTTTTCAGTGTTCAACAACAGGATTGTCCTGTAAAAATTGTTACAAGCCACGAATATTCTCCAGTGATTAAACTGATGTGATTAAACAATTGTTGTCCAAATAATGTGATCTTATGAGCAGCAGGTTTCAAAATCAAGGCATTTCAATCAATCTTAACTGATGCAAAAACATATAACAGAACAAAGCACATGAGAACCACAGATCATATATGAATGTGATTCACTTGAATGCATGTGAGACTCGAGCAGCTCAGATTGTGAGTCAAAGTGAAACTTCTGACATCTATACAGAGATGCGGTTTGATCTGATGGGTGCAAAAAAAAAAAAAAAAAAAAAAAATCTGCATTTATGTGTGATTGGCTGATGCACAGACCATTAGTGATGATTCTAACCATCAAGACCATTCAACAATTTTAATAGAAAAATACTGATAAAAAAAGAAATGTCAGTTTTATAATTAAATTATTCTACTGGTTGTTTTGTAGTGTAACCCCTCACCCAGATCCTACTCACCCCGCTCTGTGTGGGCCTCGAACCTGGGCTTCCGGGGTGGGAATCGGGTGCTCTATCAAGAAAGCTAAAGGCTGCACCTAGTGTCAGTCGCTAGAGCATCTCTTGAGATCAGAGGAGTGAGGTTTTTACTTGCACAGCAACTACTAGCTGGCCTCCGTTACACTAGTATGTTTTAACATGTAATGTGTTAGCATGGTTTTAGCATGTAGCTAGGTGATGCTAGCATGATGCTAACACATTTTGACTTGTTTTTATCTGATATTTGTTATGACACCCATTTCAAACACTGCTCATGATAACTTTCATTAACTCTACAAGTAAATCCACTTCACCTGTGATGCCATAGAAATATACAGAGCTACCGCAAAAACTGTTGTTAGAGTACGCTGTTTGGTTGTCAGGAAATATCTTAACAACAGCCAATGATGATACTCCAAAGACTACTTGCCAGTATGAATGATAGAAAACAACCCAACCCCAATGCCTTTAATGCCTCTAAACCCCATTGTGAGGTATGTAGAGCTTGCCAGCCTCTTTAAAAGTGGTATCCCACATTTCTGTGAAATCCTGGCTCTGAGCTATGATCCGTCAAAGTTAATTTACAGCCAACACATGCAAGAGTAGCTTGTACATGTGGGTGGTGGTCAGATCCGGTGTTGGATTCACACATATATTAAAGCAGAACTAAGCAAGATTTGCGAAGCTCCCCCTACAGTTTCCTTCAGTGAATGACACTGTCATAAATACTCCAAGCGCAGCTCTGGGACTACAACGACTACAACACTCGCCAGCGCAGTAGTTTTGCAAATACAGTACAAGAAAGAGGAGGTGGGTAATTTGCAAATACAGTACACTCGATGGAGGTGGGTAATTTTCAAAATTGTCTTATAAAGACATAATATATACATTGTTTTTGAATTACCGTAAAGCATTTTGTCACTCTCGCGTGAACGTGAACATGAGGCGAGATTGTTTCGGGTCGGTGCAGCTCAAGTTGCAAGTGCTGTATTCTGGCGTAGACGTGCCAGAAGGGGTTAGTGCTCGCCTCAAACACACCACAAGTCAATTAACGTAAGGACTTAGAAAACTATTTATGAAGGTAAAAAAAGTTACTTAGTTCTGCTTTAATATCACAGTTCACACTGTTGTACTCAATCTGTCTCTCACAGTGAGTGTTCATATTTCAAACACTGTTATCTGAAGATGGTTCATCTGTTTATTTTGGTGCTGCATGTGGCATATGGCTGGTAAGTTTATTTCTTTTAAGACATTAAATCTTGCCTTAGTTTTAATACAAAGCAATTGTCTACTTTTTAATCAGCCAAAGGATTTGCATTCTCTGTTATTCCTAAATAGAAGATGAAAATTAAGCTGAAAATAAAATGAAATAAATTAAATGAATTGTGGAGGATGTTAAATGTGACAACTGTTAAAGAGCAGTTTAATGATGTGATAGTTTGTCCCAAAGCTTACTTTTTGCTACACACTCAAAGTATAGTATGTACTTTTTCATCAAAAAAAAGAGTAAATACTTTTAGGGTGTATTAAAAGTATAGGTGAACTGGGATGCAGCATCAGATCTGTTGTATCCAGGGTTAAGCAAAAATACATCTGTAACGATGTAGCGGTTATTAATCAATTTATGGGTGGAATATGAATATAACAATTCATAAGGTTTTATGAATTATTATGCACATATTGACCCAAGGGGGAATTAAACATATATTGTGAATCAATCACAACGAATTGTAATTGATTACATATATGATTAGTTCAGGTTCAATAATTATTTAGAGAAACTACCAGTTCGTCCAGCAAACCGTTGCTCCTCATAGAATATTATGAACGGAGTTATTCTCTGGCCATGAAAATAACTTGCTATTATAGCATCAAAGCATAAAGCGATCGAAAAACGTTAAAGTGACTTGGTCTGCAGTTGAAAGAACAATCGAGCATGAATTAAGTGTTTAATACAAACTACGAATACAGAGGTTATACCGCTAAATATATATACAAGAATATACACACCTATGTACAAGAGTGGAAGTAGAGAAGGAAAGAGAGAAGGCAAGTAGCAAACTTACAAACAGTCCTTGGAGCCAGCACGGAAATCAGTTTCATCATCTAAGATTGAGAAACGGCAGTATACTTGCATTGGTTGGGCGTGTCGAATTTCAGTTTAGCGCTGGTGCAGTTCGTTGGCTTCTTCCGTTCCGCGGGAAGGTTTGAACTGAGGACTTGAGAGTGAGTTTCGCTGGAAGATGGCGGTCCCGAAGCTGAGCGCGGTGGCAGCGCGTGGTCACCGGAGATGTCCGGGAAAAACGTGCACGAGGTGCTCGTGAGAGGGACATTCTAAAACGCTTAACGTGAAAAAGGCTTAACGTGGCTTAATGTACTAAAACAGTGATTTTAACAGACCAAACTTACTAAATATCATTATAATAAAGTATACTATGTGCAAAAAAATCATATGAACCCAAAATATGATCTTAACACGTTTTATAACACGTTAAGCTTTTTTCTCCCATAGAAAACCGTTATAAGAAAAGGCTTAACGTAGCTTAATGTACTAAAACAGTGATTTTAACAGACCAAACTTACTAAATATCATGCTAATAAAGTATACTATGTGCAAAAAATCATATGAGCCCAAAATATGATCTTAACGCGTTTTATAACAGCTTTTTTCTCCCATAGAAAACCGTTATAAGAAAAAGCTTAACGTGTTATAAAACGCGTTAAGATCATATTTTGGGCTCATATGATTTTTTGCACATAGTATACTTTATTAGCATGATATTTAGTAAGTTTGGTCTGTTAAAATCACTGTCTTAGTATATTAAGCCACGTTAAGCCTTTTTCACGTTAAGCGTTTTAAAATGTCCCCTCATGGGACAATCGGGAGAACACGCAGGAGAATCCTGGTGTTCCTTTTTATGACAGATAGGCAGACACACCTCCTTGAGGTGGAATGGCCAATGACATTTGTGGCAGGATGAGTCACGCCATCCTATTGGTTAGCTGGCGTATAGTTGGTAGACCAATCGGGTGAGAATGTGGCAGGATGAGTCACACCATCCGATTGGTTAGTCGGCGTATGGTTGGTAGACCAATCGGGTGATAGGAGCTGTACTATTTAGGGACCCTTATTTTGATGGGTAGGTCTCTCTCTCTCTCTCTCTCAACCTCAACATCCCACTGAGCAAAGTTATGTCCAGAAGACGTCTTGTCTCAGGTTGAAAAGACGTCCACTGAGGGGCCAGAATGAAAGTTTTTATGACGTCTTTTTTTGACGTCTTCTGGACATCCGATATAGACGAACACGCAGAATCACCAAAGGAGATAAATCACAATTTTTAAGCCACCATCGTGGAGATGAGTGTTTGTTTTAGTTGGGCTCTTGACCCTTGACTTTTAATATTAGATTTTGTTTGGGCTGTTAACTGAGTCATAACAGTCAGACAAGCAAAGAGAAAAAAAATGATCAGGTGATTATGTTTTCACATAATCATTATTTGATTTGAATCACTTAACTCATTTAGAGCCCAATCTCTGAGTTAGATTTACATTATTGATTACAGCAGCACTGTGATTATACAGCACAAGATCAGCTTTTTCAACATAATCTGAAGGATTTCACATAAGGTGTTCTGATAAACAAAAAGAAACTTTCTTTTAGGCACACACAGACATCAAGAATCAGCCTGTGAATCTCAATGACGGTGACAAGCAACATATTCTGATCAACAGATCAACTCCGAACATTAGAAAACAAGCTACTAAAAAGTCACAGAAAAACAGAAAAAAATAAAACAGTGAGAATAAAGGAAATTACTAAGACAATTCAGCTCATAATTTATTCATGATGGGAGCCATGGGTGAATTTTGATTGGTGGCTCCCAGAATGCACTGCAACATGCTTTTTGATGGCCACCACTGTTGAGATTCACAGGATGATTCTTGATGTCTGTGTGTGCCTAAAATATAATATATATAATTTTTTATTTCTTCAGCACATCTTTTCTGAAATCCTTTGAATCATATTGTAAAAGCAGATTTTCTGCTGTAGAATCACAGTGCTGCTGTAATCAATCATGTAAATCTAACTCAGAGATTGGGCTCTAAAGGAGTTCAGTGATTCAGATCAAATGATGATTATGTGAAAACATAACCAACACCACCTGATTATTTTTTCTCTTTGCTTGTCTGGCTGTTATGACTCAGTCAACAGCCCAAACAAACTCTAATATTAATAAGGCAAGGGTCAAGAAGCCCAACTAAAACAAACACTCATCTCCACGATGGTCGCTTAAACATTGTGATTTTCTCCTTTGGTGATTCTGCGTGTTCGTCTATATCGGATGTTCAGAAGACGTCAAAAAAAGATGTCATAAAAACTTTCATTCTGGCTCCTCAGTGGACGTCTTTTCAACCTGAGACAAGACCTCAAAAAGACGTCTTCTGGACATAATTTGCTCAGTGGGATGAGGTGATAGTCGTGGTTGAATGGCACATCAATGTTCCTCAGGATCTCATCACGGTATCTGCATTCAAAATGCCATCAATAAAATGCACCTGCCCATACCATAACCCCACCGCCACCATGGGCCACTCGATCCACAACACTGACATCAGAAAACCTCTCACCCACACAACGCTATACACGCTGTCTGCCATCTGCCCCGTACAGTGAAAACCGGGATTCATCCGTGAAAAGAACAGATGTTGCAGCAGCTGTCCAGGTAGCTGGTCTCAGACGATCTTGAAGGTGAAGATGCTGGATATGGAGGTCCTGGGCTGGTGTGGTTACATGTGGTCTGCGGTTGCGAGGCCGGTTGGATGTACTGCCAAATTTTCTGAAACGCCTTTGCAGACGGCTGCTGGTAGACAAATGAAAATTCAATTCACGGGCAACAGCTCTGGTGGACATTACTGCAGTCAACATGACAATTGCACGCTCCCTCAAAACTTGCGACATCTGTGGTATTGTGCTGTGTGATAAAACTGCAAATTTTAGAGTGGCCTTTCACACCTGTGCAATAATCATGCTGTCTAATCAGCATCTTAATCAATCCACCTCACAGGAGTGGCATATCATCTGGACAAAGGAGAAGAGCTCACTAACACAGATTTAGACAGATTCACGAGTTCACGCTTACAAATAAGTCAGATAAAATAAATGGTATACGTATTTGGCGTGCTGTCCAGAGAGAGGGCTCCAAGCTCAGTATTTGGCCCGAACAGAGTACCCCCACCCCCCTATTTAAGTTAGGAAGTAACCAAGTGAGTGTGAGGAGATGGGGTGGTGGAGGGATGCTGAAAACTGTTGAGGATTCATGGGTGAGTTGACTGGTTACCCACACAGCAGGGGACTCCTAGGCGGATCCGCATTCAAGTCGCCAAACCCGCGTGACTGTCACATCCGTTTTGACGCCGCCCAGAGGATCAGATCCGCATCCGGGCGGCACCATAAATTCTTCCGTCAATCAGCGGATCCTGAGCGGACCCATGTCGGATCCGCGGACGCGCACGCGCCTTTACTGTAACGGTTGTATCAATTTGCGGGTCCCAAACGGACCCGCCGCGGAGGTAAGGTTTTAATCGCGGATGCGGAGCGGATGCAGCGCGGAGCCAAGGCGGGTCCGTGATCCGCCTTCGTTGCGGATCCGTCACTGCGAGCAAGTGGACTCCGATACGGGTCCGTTCGCGGCAGAGGTGGAAAGTCCAGGGCTCAGAAAGTAAAAGTCCTGCCATATTTTTTTTTCCACCCACTGAAGCATTAATGAGATAAATAAGTGATTAATTGAGTGATGGTTGAGCATTATTGAAGACACCTGATGATAACAAGCAGAATCACCAAAGGAGAAAATCACAATTTTTAAGACACCATCACAGTGGTCATGGTTTGCTTTAGTTGGGCTTTTGACCCTTCACTTTTTAATATATGAATTTGTTTGGGCAGTTTTAACTGAATTATAACAACCAGACAAGCAAAGAGAAAAGCTGGCCAGGTAACGTTGGTTATTTTTCACATAATCATTATTTGATCTGAATCACTGAACTCATTTAGAGCCCAATCTCTGAGTTAGATTTACATTATTGATTACAGCACAAAATCAGCTTTATCAGTATAATCCAAAGGGTTTCACAAAAGTTGTTCTGAATAAAACAAAAAAGTATTTCTTTCAGGCACACACAGACATCAAGAATCAGCCTGTGAATCTCAACAACGGTGACAAGCAACATATTCTGATCAACAGATCAACTCTGAACATTAGAAAACAAGCTACTAAAAAGTCCCATAAAAACAGCAAAAAACAAAATAGTGAGAATAAAGAAAATTACTAAAAGAATTAAGCTCATAATTTATTCATGCAGCAATGCATGATGGAGCCGTGGATGAGTTTTGATTGGTGGCACCCAGAATGCACTGCAACATGCTTTATGATGGCCACCACTGTTGAGATTCACAGGATGATTCTTGATCTCTGTGTGTCTAAATGAGGGCTTTTTTTCCTAAGAACTTTTGATGAAACCTTTGAATTATTTTGAAAAAAAAAAAAATGGATCTTGTGCTGTAGAATCACAGTGCTGCTGTAATCAATAATGTAAATCTAACTCAGAGATTGGGCTCTAGATGAGTTCAGCGATTCAGATCAAATAATGATTATGTGAAAAACATAACCAACACCACCTGATCATGTTTTAACTTTGCTTGTCTGGTTAGTTTTAATGCAGTTAAAAACTGCCCAAGTAAATTCTAATGTTAAAAAGTCAAGGGTCAAGAGCCCAACTAAAACAAACCCTGACCTCTGTGATGGTAACTTAAAAATTGTGATTTTCTCCTTTGGTGATTCTGCTTGTTATCATCAGGTGTCTTCAATAATGCTCAACAAACTATAGAGTAGCACCAATCAGAGGCCGCATTTTTATGATGTTATCATGTAGACTTCTAGTATTTTACAGTATTTTAAAAATACAAAAATACAAAACACTAATACACTGTTCAGTTATTGTAGATGATATTAAGTTTTGTTGAACTTAGTGAAAATGTCATTCCTCCACCCATCTCTCCTCTCCCCAGCCAGCAGAGCCATGTGGGGCCCAAATGGGTTTGACCTGGGCTATCTAACTGGGACCCAGCCAGTTTTGCACCCAGTTTCCATGTAGGCCCCACATGGATTTGTTTATTGGAGGTAATGAGATAATTAAGTGATTGAATAATGATTTTGTATTAGTGAAGAACACCTGCTGTTAACAAGCATAATCACTGAAGGAAAGAGAAACACAAGAACTACTTCCAGCCACAGCCTTGGATGAAATCAACTGAAGATAAAATACATTACATCTCTCAAGATCTGATTAAACATCTCCACAAACAACATTAGCTTCACTTATTACTAACCAGGGTTGCGTTTCCCAAAGCGAACTATGGTCGCAAGTTCCGTCGTTACCAATAGAGTTCAATGGGACTTGCGACCATGGTTCACCAACGATGCTTTCGGGAAACTCACCCCAGACTGACTTTATTTCTGTCAGACATCTACAGAAGTTTGTATTAAGAATTAAGAAGAGGCTTAGATGTTGATTACTTATTTGAAAGTAATAGTTTGATTTGATGTTACCATTGTGGTGATCAGTGTGTGCTTTAGTCAGGCTCTTGACTTTTTAACATTAGTTTTTCTCTTGACAGCTGTGTCTGTTTGTTATGGCGAGAACAGCAAGAGAAAATATAATCAGATGCTGTAAGCTGATTGATGATAAGAATATAATCATCATATATTGGCTTAACTCATTGATATTGGGGTAGTATGTTATTAATTCTGTTTTGTTGTTATGATTCTACAGCAAGAGAATAATAGAATTTAATCAGAACATCAAAGGATTTATAACACACCATTTACATATTTTGGGCTCCTGTGAGTTTTACTTGCACACAGACATCAAGAATCAGCATATGAATCTCAACAATGGTGACATGCTTCATGGTGCAATGCATTCTGGGAGCCATGGATAAGTTTCGTATGATGCACTCAGAATGCATTGCACCATGAAGCGTGTCACCATTGTTGAGATTCATATGCTGATTCTTGATGATTCTTGAACATCTAAACATCTTCTTAATTCTTAATACGAACTTCTGTAGATGTCTGACAGAAATAAAGTCAGTCTGGTTAATAATAAGTGAAGCTAATGTTGTTTGTGGAGTTGTTTAATCAGATCTTGAGAGATGTAATGTATTTTATCTTCAGTTGATTTCATCCAAGGCTGTGGCTGGAAGTAGTTCTTGTGTTTCTCTTTCCTTCAGTGATTCTGCTTGTTAACAGCAGGTGTTCTTCACTAATACAAAATCATTATTCAATCACTTAATTATCTCATTACCTCCAACACTGATTAAGTGTTACATTAAACAGCCTGTAGTGTGCACACTAAGCAGTGTTCATTTCATCTGGGCAAATCCATGTGGGGCCTACATGGAAACTGGGTGCAAAACTGGCTGGGTCCCAGTTAGATAGCCCAGGTCAAACCCATTTGGGCCCCACATGGCTCTGCTGGCTGGGTAGAGATGCTGGTCATATAATTAGAATATCATCAAAAAGTTCATTTTTTTTATTGTAAATTATTTTTAAAAATAAAACTTTCATATATTCTAGATTCCCTACATGTAAAGTAAAACATTTCAAAAGTTTTTTTTTTTTGATGATTAGAGCGTACAGCTCATGAAAGTCCAAAATCCAGTATCTCAAAATATTAGAATATTTCCTAAAAATCAATCAAAAAATGGATTTTCAAAACAGAAAAGTTCAAGTTATTTAAAGTATGTTCATTTGTGCACTCAATACTTGGTCGTAGCACATATTACAGCAAATGACTTGCTCCTAGCACAAATTACAGCATCAGTGAAGTGTGGCATGGAAGTGATCAGCCTGTGGCACTGCTGAGGCACTATTGAGCCTTCAGATCATCTGTATATTGTTGGATCGACTGTTTCTCATCTTTCTCTTGAAATATCCCATAGATTCAGGGGTCAGGCATGTTGGCTGGCCAATAAAGCACAGTAATATCATGGTCAGCAAACCACTTGGAAGTGGTTTTTGCACTGTGGGCAGGTGCTAAAGTCCTGCTGGAAAAGGAAATCAGCATCTCCATAAAGCTTGTCAGCAGATGGAAGCATAAAGTGCTCCAAAATCTCCTGGAAGATGGCTGCATTGACTTTGCATTTGATAAAACACAATGGACCAACACCAGCAGATGTCACGGCCCCCCAAATCATTACTAACTTCAGAAACTTCCCACTAGACTTCAAGCAGCTTGGATTATGTGCCTCTCCAGTCTTCCTTCAGACTCTGGGACCATGATTTCAACATGAAATGGAAAATTTACTTTTATCTGAAAAAAGAGGACTTTCGACCACTGTTCACTGTCCAGTTCTTTTTCTCCTTAGCCCAGGTAAGATGCTTCTGACATTGTTTCTGTTTCAGTAGTGGCTTGGTAGTCCTTTTCCTGAAGATGTCTGAGTGTGGTGACTCTTGATGCGCTGACTCCAGCTTCATTTGACTCATTATGAAGCTCTCCCAAGTGTCTGAATCGGCTTTACTTGAAGTTGACAGTATTCTCAAGCTTGAGGTCATCCCTGTTGCTTGTGCACCTTTGCCTACCCAATTTCTTCCTTCCAGTCAACTATGCATTTAATATGCTTTGATACATCACTCTGTAAACAGCCACCACATTCAGTAATGACCATCTGTGACTTACTCTCTTTGTGGAGGGTGTCAATGATTGTCTCCTGGACCATTGCCAAGTCAGCAGTCAACCATTAGTGTGGTTTCAAAGAACAAGAGATACCCGGAATTTATACTGTAGGGATCGTCATTTAATGAAACTCAAATGTAAATATTCTAATATTTTGAGATACTGGATATTGGACTTTCATTAGCTGTACGCTCTAATCAACAAATTAAAAAAAAAAAAAAAAAAAAAAACTTTTGAAATGTTTTACTTTACGTTTAGGGAATCTAGAATAAGTGAAAGTTTTTCATGATATTCTAATTATATGACCAGTACATGTGGTGAACATGTTTTAAAAATCACTTACTGCGCATATAATGTCTCCTAGTGGTGGCAGTCCTGGGGCCGTATTCACAAAACATCTTAAGGCTAAAAGTAGCTCCTAACTTGGCGATTTAGGAGAAACTCTTAAAAATAATGGGCGTGTCAGTCCTAATTTTAGGACTCCTAAATTTTTGCTCTAAGAGTATTTCACAAAGCATTTTAGCACTAAAACTAGCTCCTAAATCTGTGAAACATTAGGAGTAGTCAAGAGGACTCCTAAGTCACTACCCCGCTAGAAATTTTACGTTCCCAGAACATTCTCAGAACGTCCCCACTGGTGTTGAGTAACGTTCCCATTATGTTCACAGACGGTCACGATGTGGAGTTCTTTTAAGGTTTGGGGGACGTTATTTGGTGGACCTTCAGGGAACATTCAAGACATTCTCTGAACGTTTAGGGAACCATACTTTATTTGGAAATGTTCTCAGAACGTCCCCGCTGCCCTTGTCAAAAACTTGACTAATAAAAGTGGCTGTTCAAACAAAAACTATTTTCACTTAAAGCTTTTTACAGGTATTTCCTGGATTAATATTATGAAACCTTTTCTTTAAATTGCAAATCTCTTGCATTAAGTCATTAGCTGACAAAAACACACACATGAACTAATGTAACTGCTGTATCACTGCATCAGCAACTACACAGTTACTGTCTTTAAAGGTGCCCTAGAACTTTTTTTTAAAAGATGTAATATAAGTCTAAGGTGTCCCCTGAATGTGTCTGTGAAGTTTCAGCTCAAAATACCCCGTAGATTTTTTTTAATTAATTTTTTTAACTGCCTATTTTGGGGCATCATTAACAATGCACTGATTTACACTCGACGCCGCCCCTTTAAGACGCGAGCTTCCTGCCACACGAGCTGTCGACTATATTACAGCGCATTTACAAAGTTCACACAGCTAATATAACCCTCTAATGGATCTTTACAAGATGTTCGTCATGCATGCTGTATGCATGCTTCGAATTATGTGAGTAAAGTATTTATTTTGATGTTAAAAGTTTTATTCTGAGTGAATCTGAGGCTGGGCTCCGTGGCTAACGGCTAATGCTACACTGTTGGAGAGATTTATAAAGAATGAAGTTGTGTTTATGCATTATACAGACTGCAAGTGTTTAAAAATGAAAATAGCGACGGCTCTTGTCTCCGTGAATACAGTAAGAAACGATGGTAACTTTAACCACATTTAACAGTACATTAGCAACAACGAAACATTTAGAAAGACAATTTACAAATATCACTAAAAATATCATGATATCATGGATCATGTCAGTTATTATTGCTCCATCTGCCATTTTTCGCTGTTGTTCTTGCTTACCTAGTCTGATGATTCGGCTGTGTGCAGCTCCAGACGTTAACTGGCTGCCCTTGTGTAATGCCTTTTATAATGTTGGGAACGTGGGCTGGCATTATGCAAATATTGGGGCGTACACCCCGACTGTTACGTAACAGTCGGTGTTATGTTGAGATTCGCTTGTTCTTCGGAGGTCGTTTAAACAAATGAGATTTATATAAGAAGGAGGAAACAATGGGGTTTGAGACTCACTGTATGTCTTTTCCATGTACTGAACTCTTGTTATTTAACTATGCCAGGGTAAATTCAATTTTTGAATCAAGGGCACCTTTAAATAAAGCAACATGCAGCAGAACATAAGTGTTTCTGGATCATCACTGACTGAAGCACAGGAGCTACCCTTCAGCACAATGGTGACACATAAAAAACAGATAACACAAACAACATTAAACAATAACAGGGGCTGTATTCACAAAACATTTTATCTTACCACTAAGAGTTCTCCTAAATAGCAGTAAAAGTTTTTAGCTAAGAGTTTTCTCTTAAAAACCTATTCACAAAGCTGCTGAGACAAACTTTTACTAAGGAATAGACTGAAGTCTTAAGCTAAGAGTAAGGGCGGGGTTGACCTCATTGCTATGGAGTAAACACACAGTGATTGGCTGATGGGGGAGGAGTCAGTGATTTAATCACAGAAATATTGTAGAATGAGGTGTCATGTTTCCATATTAAAATAAAGGTTATAAAATACAAATGTTGCCCTATTCAAATAAATGTTTTTTTAATAAAAATGTTCCCACAGTCAAAATAAAATGTTGCCATATTGTTGCCATAAAGGAGCCAAATTTTTTATTTTTTTTTACTCTATTAAATTATTTGTAAGTGTGAACCCATGAAAACCACTGCCACAGGTAATCAGACTTTATTTATTTGTTAAAGATTAATTTTTTGGCGTCTCATCATAGATTCAAATCTATCAATCAATTTTTTTTTTTATTGCATTGCATTTTATTGCATTTATGAAGAAAAGGTTCAGCAGGTAAGGCTCTGTCGCTATTGTCTCAATGGTGTTCAGTGTCTTTGTGTGGATTAGGACTGTTTGTGATTTGGTCTTAGTGACTTAGGAGTCCTCTTGACTACTCCTGACGTTTCACAGACTTAGGAGCTAGTTTTAGCGCTAAAATGCTTTGTGAAATACTCTTAGAGCAAAAATTTGACACGCCCATTATTTTTAAGAGTTTCTCCTAAATCGGCAATTTAGGAGCTACTTTTAGCCTTAAGATGTTTTGTGAATACGGCCCCTGGGCCCGTATCCCTAAAGATTTTGAGAATCCTCTCAGAGAGCTCCTAACTTAACCTAAAAATTCCTTGCCAGGAGTTTTAGCTTAGAAGTGATTCCAGAACATTTTCAGTGAACTCTGAGAAAGGAATGGATGGAAAATCCTATCTTAGTGAGGAGGTGTGGTTGACCCCGTTGCTAGGTATGAGTCATCATTTCAAAAGCCGTGATTGGTTGATCCTACAAGTTTGATGAAAATGAACTTTTGGTGATAATGAGCAAAGGTTGTACCCTCAAATCAATAAACATAATTATACACTCTAATCTTATGCAGACTGTAATTGTAAATAATATTTCACATTCAAGAAAATATCTGGAAAATGAATAGTAAGCTGTAGGGGTTATAGCCTAACATTAGAATCTAAAATATGTGAAAGCTCATTACACCCTGTTCAAATAACGATTCCTGTCTTATTTGCTCAGATTAATATCCTAGCTGGCATATTTTGTACTTTCACTCCCATATGGACCCCATTGAAAACAAGATGGTCTATCTCAAGGGGCTGTCCTTAATGAAGTAGAAATTACAACGTTACAACTCAGTGTGGTCTTAACGAGGGTAACACGGCTCAGCTTTTATCAATGTCTGTGATTGCTGGCTGGTCTATTTATGAAGGCTTGTTAACAAATATCCTACAAACAAAGGAAAAAAAGGAATCGCAAGCCGAACTGGACTGAGGAGCAAGGTTTGTTGCTGGCCCAGTTGGTGAAGTAATTGCATCTCTAAGGAGATCCACCACAAACATGATTCCTGCACGATCCAATCTGTAGCGTCTCAATAATTCCCTGTCATCCAGTGTTTGCAGGACATCTCTCCTGCCTCCTCTGTTGGCCATTTTGTGCAGCTGCTTAGGGGAACTCCTAAGCCACTAAAAGTTCTCTTCCCTGCTCTTAGCAGATCTCGCCTTAGGAGCCCTTTTAAGCGCTAGGAATCTTTAGGAATAGCTTTTATATTAACTGGGATTTTCGTGTCACTTTTAGGGGAAATTCTAAGAAAACGTCATGACTCTGAGAATTTTCTTAGAATTTGGCCGCTAGGAGCCACTTTTTGCACAAAAATTCTTTAGGGATACGGGCCCTGATCTCTCTAGATATCTGCATCTTCAGTTATTACAAACCACTCTGACTTTGTTTCTTTCATACAAATCTTCTTAATGAGGTGTTGATGTTTTATCAAAATTTATAGATATCACCGTTACGGAGGTAAGCGCTTGCTTTAGTTGGGGTCCTGACTCTTGACAATTTGACTTTATTTTTTCTCCAATTGTTGTAACTGTTTTTCTCTAAAGCATTTGTTATTATAAAAAATTGTGAGAAAATAAATATGATGAATTGGGTTTGGATGCTTAGTCATTGTTGTTGATTTGATCATCATACAGTGACCTTATTCCCTGATCTTTGAATATTGTGTTTTCTTTTATGTAGATATATGATAATGCATAAGATCCTGTCCTTCTTTAAAAGTTTTTATCCTTATGCAGAAATTATTCAGACAGCATCATGTAGATTCACACAGACATCAAGATTCTGCGTATGATCCTCAACAATGGTGACAAAATTTTCAGATAAACAGATTAACTGAAAATCACAAAACAAGCTACTAAAGTCACAAAAAAAGATTTTTTTAGTGTCACCATTGTTGAGGATCATATGCTGATTCATGATTTCTGTGTGAGTCTAAAAGACACTGCTCAAAACTCTGTATAAAATATAAAAAAAAAAAAAAAAAAACTAATAAAAAAGGAGAGAAAAAAAGTTGATGCAAAACTGACATTTAACACACTCATAGTTTAGACTCTGGAGAAGACCAGTGAATCATCAGCACTAAACATCCAAATTCATCTGACCTGACTTTCTCCTACATCTTTTGCTATAACAAATGTGTTTTGAAAAGTTAAAGCAGCCAAAGAAAGTCTAATAATTAAACAGCAAAAATCAAGAGCCCATCTAAAGCAAACGCTCTCCTCTATAACGGTGACTTCAAACTTTATTATTTTCTATAAAACACACACACAGAAGGCGAAGTTCTTGTGCAACTTTGTCTAAAAGTGACGAAAATTCAGAAATTTTACAGAACATTTGGGACATAAAACGTCCTCTTTTGGTAATGAAAGAGCTGCAGTTCAAGGTTCCTTATATAATTTTAGGGGGACGTTCCAATTTGGTTTATTTTATGGTCACATAAGAACATTACAATGAGGATATTTAGGACATTAAACTGAACGTTGCTACATGGTCTTCTGTTGGTCATCTAATAACGTTCCCGATGTGAGTTTAGGGGAACGTTCTATTTTGGTTATTTTATGGTCGCGCAAGAACGTTACAAAGAGGACATTTGGGAAGTTATCAGAATGTCCTATAGTGATAGTCCCCTAAACATTCCCAGAACGTCCTGAATGTTCCCTGAAGGTCCACCACGTTCTGTTAACTTCCCAAATGTCCTCTTTGTAACGTTCTTGCATGACCATAAAATAACCAAAATGGAACGTCCCCCTAAAGTCATATAAGGAACCTTGAACTGCAGCACTTTCATTACCAAAAGAGGACGTTTTAGGAATGTCCCGAATGTTCTGTAAAGGTTCAGAAATTTCATCACCTTTTGAGAACTTTTAGGGAACATTGCGTAAGGTCCTGAGAACGTTGCCTTCTATGTGGGTAAGACCAAATCACAAACAGTCCTAATCCACCCAAAGACACTGAACACCATTGAGGCAATAGCGACAGAGCCTTAGGTGCTGAACCTTTTCTTCATAAATGCAATAGATTTTGATTTATAGATTTTAATCTACGATGAGACGCCAAAAAAAAAAACTTTAACAAATAAATAAAGATTGTCTGATTACCTGTGCCAGTGGTTTTCATTAGTTCACACTTACAAATGATCGAATAGAGTAAAAAAAAAAAAAAAAAAAACACACACACACACACACAACATTATATTTTGAATAGGGCAAAATTTTTATTTTTAAACCTTTATTTTAATATGGAAACATGACACCTCATTCTACAATATTTCTATGATTAAATCACTGACTCCTCCCCCATCAGCCAATCACTGTGTGTTTACTCCATAGCAACGAGGTCAACCCCGCCCTTACTCTTAGCTTAAGACTTAAGTCTATTCCTTAGTAAAAGTTTGTCTCAGCAGCTTTGTGAATAGGTTTTAAGAGAAAACTCTTAGCTAAGAACTTTTACTGCTATTTAGGAGAACTCTTAGTGGTAAGATAAAATGTTTTGTGAATACGGCCCCTGATGTTCGAAGACGTTGTCTGTATGCACTGACTGACTGATTTTGAAATAAACACTTTATTCCCATCAGATCATTATTCCTCTGATGTTTTCCAGCTCATCTGTTCCTTCATCAGTAGACTCTTTTGTGACTCTGCTGCTGTTCTTCAATTCATATTTAAAGGTTACCAACTACAGCTGATTTCAGACTTTATAAACAATAATAACCTTAATCTGTATAAACTCTGTTTGTTCATCAGGTGTGTTTGGTGATTCAGTGTCAGTGATGGAGGGAGATTCTGTCACTTTATACACTGATATTACTGAAATACAAGATGACAAGATACTGTGGAAATATGGAGCTGAAAAGTCTCTGATAGCTGAAATCAATAGAGCTGCTGGAATCTTCTCCACATATGATGGTCCTTATGGAAGATTCAGAGACAGACTGAAGCTGGATCATCAAACTGGATCTCTGACCATCACAAACACCAGAACTGAACATGCTGGAGTTTATAAACTAGAGATAAGAGGAGCGAAACTGACAACAAAAACATTCAGTGTTTCTGTCTATGGTAAACAGACATCATTTGTCCTGCACATCACATACTGTATATTTTATTTTTCACATACTGAAATTTTATAATTTGAGGTCACAGAAACACTCACTGTGATCACACTAAACACATTAGATTTATCCAGATTTGTTTATTCTCTGATGTTTTTCAGCTCGTCTGCCTGTTCCTGTCATCAGCAGTAACTCTTCACAATGTTCTTCATCATCATCATCATCATCAAATTGTTCATTGGTGTGTTCAGCTGTGAATGTGAGTCATGTGACTCTCTCCTGGTACAAAGGAAACAGTTTATTGTCCAGCATCAGTGTGTCTGATCTCAGCATCAGTCTCTCTCTACCTCTGGAGGTGGAATATCAGGATAAAAACACCTACAGCTGTGTGCTGAACAATCCCATCAGCAACCAGACTCAACATCTGGACATCACTCACCTCTGTCACACATGTGCAGGTACGCAGCGCTGATATTATTTGCATTTATACACTGAATTAATTAATTGATTTATCGAGGCTTACAACTTAAGATGCCAGAGATGATGAATGAGCTTGTGTCAGCATATAGTCATGACTTTCCTAACAGGTTTTATTTTTCTTATGTGAAGCACAAAAGGAGTCTTTTTGGCTTTTTTATTTTAATTTTGAGTTTGTCACAACTAAAGTCATCTTGTTGAAAACTATGTTTTATTATTGCTTATTTGTTTTTGTTTTTTTCAGAAGTCCACGCCCCTTGTTGTGATTCTGTTGAAACTGTGCTCCGATTGGTCGTCACTGCTCTGATGGGCGTGGCTGCAGCTGCTGCTGCTGTTCTTCTGGTCAATGACGTCAGATCTACAAGAGCTTAATTAAAGAAAATAGAACTCATTAAACATTGTGGCATATATTGGAGTTTTAATCAGTAAAAATGAAAATATACGTGGTCTAATTGTTAAGTGATGGTGAAAAGAGGCTTTGCTTACTAATTCTTTCCTCTGAACTGGATTGTTTGAAGTTCATTACCAGAATCTGGTGTATTAGGGCCATCTGCTGGCCAAAATTATGAATATTCTGCAATATTTCATTTTATTCTTTAATGCCTTCCATTTTACATTTGTTTGTTAATTACAGTTTTCATATTTTTACTTAATTTGTTCTTGCTTTTTTTCAGTTTGTTTCATATGCAGCATCCTCACAAATACAAATGTAAAAATATTTGTCACGCCAATAAATCACTAGAATTTAACTGAAAATTGAATATTACCTACCAAACCGATATACATCTATAAATCATGTATAAGCCTCAATTTTAATTGAAGGGGTATCAAAATAAAAATAAACTATTACTTGTATGAATAATTGCACTTGATTAGAAACATTTTTTTTAGTATCAGTTTATTTAAAACCAAAAACTGTGAAAATATACACGTCATAAAAAAAGCTAATGAGAAATAGTGCAATAAAGTGCAACAGAGAACAGTGACAGACCCATTTTTAGCAGCCTTCGTTCTGGAAGTATTTTACCTATTTATTTGTTATTATTGTAAGTACTCAAGTGAACAAAATATATAACACTGGCCTAGTGGTTTTTGGATATTTTACTGCAAAAATATTACATATTGTATATTTAACTATAGATATCACATCAAGTCTGTCTGAAAGGTTTATAAAGAATCATTAAAAAAAATCCCTATGGAGAAAATAAATAAGATTTTAACTTCCAGAATCTGTGCTGCCAAATAAGTTTCAAAGTTGTTGATAAACATTACAGATATTATAGCTCTTTTCTTTTCTCAAAGACTGGAAATTGATGTCAACATCTGAAGAACAATTAATGTTCTAAACAGTGACATTTTCTTGCTGTCTTGATGCTACAAACAGTGAAATCACACAATTGCTCTGCGTAAAAGCATAGGCTAAAATATTAAATGTATTACAGGATTATAAGTACTCTTATAAAGTACTTTTTTGTTTGTACTATCAAAAAATCAGATCAATAAGCTTATTCATAATATCCTTGAAATATCCTTGCTTTATGATAAAATTATAAATTAAAGGATTAGTCAACTTTTAAATAAAATTTCCTGATAATTTACTCACCCCCATGTCATCCAAAATGTTCATGTCCTTTTTTCTTCAGTTGAAAAGAAATTAAGGTTTTTGATGAAAACATTCCAGGATTTTTCTCCATATAGTGGACTTCAATGGAGCCCAGACAGTTGAAGGTCAAAATTAGTTTCGGTGCAGCTGGAATGTTTTCATCAAAAACCTTAATTTCTTTTCAACTGAAGAAAGAAGGACATGAACATCTTGGATGACATGGGGGTGAGGAAATTTTAGTGAACAAATCCTTTAACTCCCAGCTAGAAAATATGAGCATCACAGTTAATATTATCTGTCTACAGTATCCATGGGTTTCATGTGACGTCACTGTATTTTATCGCTGCCATATTTGTGTCCGGTCACAGCTGCACGACCTGTTTAAGTCTATGGTGACAGCAGCTACAACTACAAGAGGAGGGCCAACGAAACACTCTCAGAAGGTTCACAACAAGTTTACAATATATCTGGGATATGTGGTGCTGTTAGCCGTTTCAAAAGTCGTCAGAGAAACCCCGAACTACAATTTTATTCGATCCCGTAGGAGTTAGATCAGCGGAATTGTTGGCTTCAATCAGAAGGGACCACACCACTGGCAGCCAAACAGCAACGCACAACATTAATAACTGCTGGGACTGTCATTTACATAACATTATAACGAGAACACTATTGTAATAAAACGTTGTGAATTTTCTGTGTTGTTTCTTCAACATGTTGTTGTGGGAAGAACGCGTCTACTGGAGTTAAAGGTGCCCTAGAATTGAAAATTGAATTTACCTTGGCATAGTTGAATAACAAGAGTTCAGTACATGGAAATGACATACAGTGAGTCTCAAACTCCATTGTTTCCTCCTTCTTATATAAATCTCATTTGTTTAAAAGAACAGGCGAATCTCAACATAACACCGACTGTGACGTAACAGTCGGGATCATTAATATGTACGCCCCCAATATTTGCATATGCCAGCCCATGTTCAAGGCATTAGACAAGGGCAGAACGTCTGGATGTGCACAGCTGAATCATCAGACTAGGTAAGCAATCAAGGACAATAGTAAAAAATGGCAGATGGAGCAATAATAACTGACATGATCCATGATAACATGATATTTTTAGTGATATTTGTAAATTGTCTTTCTAAATGTTTTGTTAGCATGTTGCTAATGTACTGTTAAATGTGGTTAAAGTTACCATTGTTTATTACTGTATTCACGGAGACAAGAGCCATCGCTATTTTCATTTTAAAACCCTTGCAGTCTGTATAATTCATAAACACAACTTCATTCTTTATAAATCTCTCCAACAGTGTGTAATGTTAGCTTTAGCCACGGAGCACTATCAAACTCATTCAGAATCAAATATAAACATTCACATAAATACCATACTTACATGATCTGATATGCTGCATGACGAACACTTTGTAAGATCCATTTTGAGGGTTATATTAGCTGTGTGAACTTTGTTTATGCAATGTATTATAGAGTTGAGAGCTCGGGGGGCAGGGAGCGTGAGATTTAGAGGGGACGCGCGCTGAATCGGAGCATAGTTAATTATGCCCCAAAATAGGCAGTTAAAAAAATGAATAAAAAAAAATCTATGGGGTATTTTGAGCTGAAACTTCACAGACACATTCAGGGGACACCTTAGACTTGTATTACATCTTGTGAAAAAACATTCTAGGGCACCTTTAAACATTGATAACTCAGTTCAAGCTTCACTTGTGCATTTGCATCCTTTTGTGCAGTTAAAACTCGTAAATATTAAATTTATGAAGTATAAATATCTGCCTACGTTACTTAGTTCAAGTTCATCTGTGCGTGATTTTGTGCAAACAGCGTAATATTTTTATATTGTATACATATCTAAATTATCTTATATAGGATGTTCCGTTGAGTTATTACAAATGTTTACTACTGTAATATTAAAACTTTCATATTTTTTCAAAAACATTATTTTTAATAACTAGCACTTATATAGATCTTGTATTATTTTCATTAACACATGGTTTGATTAATAATAAGGATCACGAACAATAACTTTTTTTCCTCAAATCATCTCATTTTGATAACATTACTGTTTGAGCTACGCGAGCTGAATTAACACCAACTAAAGCGCTTTGCTAGGTTAATTTACTCAACGGAACACATCCTATATAGGGCAATTCATATATATTTATACAAGATAAACATAATATTACAACTTATATTTGCACAAAATAATGCACGCATGAACTTGAACTAAGTAATGCAGTCAGAATAGCTTGTTGTGGATGCGTTCTTCCCGTAACAATACGCCGAAACACAGCAACTAGAATTCACAATATTTTAATACAATAGTGTATACAATTAAAATGTTATTAATATGACAGCCACAATCGTAGAAAATGTTTTGTGTTGCTGTTTGAGCACTCACGCTGAAGCTAAAGATGACCATCAGTACAATGAAGCGCTGCTGTGTTAGTTGCCATCTCGGACACAAATATGGCGGTGGGCATAGCGGAAATGACGTCTTTGAAACCCATGGATAGGCAAAGATAAGTGCTTCATTATTGATAAGGGAATAATGTTGCGGAAGCTGTTGCGATCATCTCAGATTCTATGACCTCTGTTTTTCCTGTCATTAAGGATCTGTAAGAGAACAATGAATCACAGAAGGTTAATGACAAAAATAAACAGTTACAGAAATGAGCACATCTGTCATTAATCTGTGAATTAGGTTTGAAATGTTTAATTCTTATCAGGAAGTTTTTGTCAAATCAACAGATCTGAAAGATGTAATTTCATAGTTACTACCAAGACAAACTACAGTAGAGCAGTATCTTACCTCGTTGATGGAGCTTTCTACAGAAACAAAACAGTGTGTTCTTTTCCCCTCATGACTGCTTTGAAAAACAAATCACACACATAATGAAACACTCATTTTGCACAATAAAGATGTTTTCCTCTCATACTTTCTATAGGTGATACTTGCCATTTCTGGAGATCCTGCGGCGACGGTAAATCACAGCAACAGCAGCTGCAGCTACAAACACCAGCAGCAGAACAGCAACACTTATTCCTGCTGCAGCACCTGAAGAACGACCTGAATCTGGAACAGATAAAGAGAAACAGTCATTAGTGTGAATATATCTGTCAGATTGATCTATAACATTTTGAGATAACAGACGATCTGAGAGAGTAAATCTAAATCTGATTCTGTTTTAAGGTGAACAGTTTCTTACAGTAAAGTCAAAAGCAAGTCAGTGAGCAAGTCATTGAGCAACTAAAATAAAGAAATATAACAAGACCCTCTTTCTTTATATTCCAATGTAAAGGTACCAAATCCCTGAATGTCTAAATTACACTCTTACCAATGACAGTAACACTGAAGCTCTTTACACTGCTGATGCTGATGCTGCGGCGACGACGAAGGCTTCTGTTGTTGATCAGTACTTCATATTCTCCAGAGTCTGTGGTTCTGGTGTTCATGATGGTCAGAGATCCAGTCTGATGATCCAGCTTCAGTCTGTCTCTGAATCTCTCATCACACTGAACATCTGTACAGATCTTACTCTGATCTCCAGTGATTTCAGCTATTCGAATCTCATTAAAATACCACATCATCACATCATTTGGGTTGTTTATTACACCAGGATCTAAAGTAAGAGATTCTCCCTCCTTCACTGACTTTCTCTTCATTTCATCTATTTCAGCAGCAGAAACACCTGAAACACAAACCAACAGAGCTTGAAGTATATTTTTGGGGAAAAGAAACTCCACAACAGAAAAACTGAAAATACATGTAATTGTGCATTTTACACAACTTCTTTCTTGATTTTCTACCTGTAAAGCAATTTTTTTTTTCTGAAAAGGTTTAAGAATGTCCGTTTGTCCAATTAGGAATAAATATGGCATATATAACCTGGGACTGTTCTAGGAAAAAAGTTGTTTAAGAAATGACAGACTTCCAATCCAAGATGGGCATTTTATCATGCTCATTTCCTAAAATAGCTTAATTATCACAGAGAAGAAGAAGGTCTAGGCTAAAACCAGGCAAAATTTGGGCTGTCAGTGAACATTTAATAGACCAAATTTGCTTACATAATCCATTATGTAAGCAAACAAAGTCAACAATGATTACAAGGTGTCTGGTTTCATTTGCTCTATTAAATGTTCACTGACAGCCTAAATTTTGCCTGGTTTTAGCCTAGACATCAAGGTTGTGTTTGGACGGCTATTAGATGCTGGGTTTATTTACATTAAGAGTAGTAAACTTTGATGGGATAAAAGGTTTGATATTTAGGGCCCAAGCGAAAATTCGCGCAGGGCCCTCTTGTTTTTCTAAGGATTATTAGGGCCCAAGCGAATTAAGCGCGCAGGGCCCTCTTGTTCTTCTAAGGATTATTAGGGCCCAAGCGAAAATTCGCGCAGGGCCCTCTTGTTCTTCTAAGGATTATTATTAGGGCCCAAGCGAAAATTCGCGCAGGGCCCTCTTGTT